>NC_134576.1:143612026-143729526 GCF_050947875.1 Dermacentor variabilis | reverse complement strand
TCTTTGTGCTTCCATTCTCTTGGTACCCATTCTGTCACCTTAATGGTCCAACGGTTATCTAGTCTGCGCATTACATGACCTGCTCAGGGCCGTGCATACCGCTCTCTTTCTGTCTCTTGAAGTTATGCCTAGCATCATTCGTTCCATCGCTCTTTGCGCGGTCCTTAACTTGTTCTCAAGCTTCAACCGAAGAATATGTGACATATAATTCATCATTCTATTAACACATAGGTGGGATTTAGATGTGCCTGCGAGCCGACATTGCACGGGGCGATTCTCTCTAAGTTTTCCGGAATTTTTAAAAATTGCCCGTTTTAGATATAAATCTAGTCCTTGAGCTGGACTATTCTGAGAGGTCGATATTACTCGAACGAGAAATCGGAACGTATACGTTCAAGTAATCAAGTAAATTTCACTAAAGAACTTTGTGATCAATTATTTTGCGGCACATATTGCAATTTACGAATTGTAGCCCGTGAGCTTGCAAGGCATATCGACTTAAAATGAATTGCCAGAAACACGATTGGAGGTATGCGCCAATAAACTCACCCTGAATATGCACTGTTGTTTCAGTTATTTTTAAATGCGTAACTATTTCTGTGCTTCCCAACGAGGGAACTCGTCCGTCCGTCCGTCGCGTAAGACGAATCTCTGTAAAGAAATTAATGTATAAAACCAAGTAAACTTGAAAGAAAAAACGTTGGCAGTCTTAAGTTTCGAAACTACGGCCCGACGGTCAGAAGCCGAGTGTCTTGCCCACTGGGCTAAATGCCCACTTCTTTCTTGCATGGAATTATGGGTAGTGTCATGCGAAAATTAGTTACATTAAATTTGGACACACATGAAAAACAAACGCACACATGTTACGCAGTCCTTTAACAGCTTCAGAATCAGGCAAACAAACACAAGCGTCTAGATGCGAAATCCAACCAGGAATGGGGTCATAGGTTCCAGCCACGCTACGCACTTGGGCGGCCTTTTCTCGAAATACAGACATTGTCGAGCGAAGCAGCTCGGCATGTCTGTCGGATCATGCGGCTTCGCCATGATGAATAACATAAACAAGTCATATGATGTATTACTGATTGTCTTTTTCAAAGGAAAGAACCGGATACCGTAAGATGTAGGAGGAAGTTCGCTTGCAAAAGGTGAATGTATCTCAACCATATAAAGATGTACCGGCGGTACAAAACAAAAGAGAACAGTTTCTATGAAGGCTTTGTTGAAAGATTTGGTGATCATGTAATAAGAGACATCTCTAGTACTATACATGTAGAACCCACTTGGAGCATTGTGGACATACGAAAAATTTCGATTTTGCTAAAATCTCATCTTCGTATATGATGGACGATCACGCAGGAGATGTTTTAAGGGCCTATACTAAGCGGCGCCTATACATGCCATGGATTATGTACACCTACATAAAGTAACAACTTTTACCTGCGAATAAGCGTTTCTTTTACCAATTCATATGGATTCATAATTGAAATGGCAGATAATTCCAGATGCAACTTGTGCGGCTTAGAAGAAACCTCGGGCATCGAAATGCGCGGTTTGAGAGGTGCTATACCGCGCGCTAGCAATCAGCTGAGCATCACACTTGCATTGAGCAAGTGCGAGGAAGAACAGAGGTGACTCTCCCGTTAATCCACCTGAGTTACAAGGAGTTATTATACTGTCGATAACAGGAGCCGCGTGCCCCTGCATTGCGTCTTCTACAGGCGAGGGTGTGCAGTGGCATGATGATTCGTGTATTTGTAAACAAACAGCATTAAGTGCAGGACAAAGAACGGTGAGACACGGTACGGCGCGTTGACGACCAACAAGAGGGGGGGGGGGATTTTCACGAGGAAAGGGATCAACAGTGGTGGAACCTTCGTCGAAAAGTATGGGCTTCGGAGGCGTCTTTTCGTTCGACCGCTTTCGACCACCTAAACGCTCCATCTTTCTGTGAACGTCTGTATTGTTTTGATTACGCGAGAATTGGTGCTAAATCGTTCAGCACGAAAGAAGAAGGAACAGAAGGATTGGTGCAAAACATAACTCGGAAACAACCCTGCGAGAGAGCACACGGCATAAATACAAGACTAATCGCGAAAGGCTCCGATTTCTCTATAAGTACCTAATGGCGTGCTGGCATCCCACGTTGAGCATGTCATCAGTGTCCTCTAAACTTCGATAATACTCTACGCTTCTTCATCGTCACCAGTTACATTTTCTTGTATTTTTGTGTATGTTTCTTTTAGTGCGAGTGTGCCAGGAGAAACAGAAGCAAGAGAACAGAAGTGGTTTGCTGGGGACCTCATAGCGTAGCAGGTTTTGTGGTAATGGTGGGACCGACAGTGCAGAATACCTTTCTTTCTTCATCTAAAGGAGCTACTATTACTATTTTGTTGGTAAAAAGTGTTGACTTAAGTCGCGAGAGGTATAGAACAGCCCAGAAAGACATCGCGTCATAGAGAGGTGCATGGCGTTGCGCCGAGCTTCCTGTAAAGCAGGTTATCTTTTGCGCTGCCGCCGACCACATCTCTGTGTGCACGCTATCGTTGCGTACAGGCGCAGCCCACGCTCTTGTCAGCACCTGTATCCATTAGCACACTCGCCCCCTCCTCCCTTCACCCCCAGACCCCCATTTCGCGTACGCCACCTACTCACATCAGCGTGAGTGGGCGTTTGACACACCACTAGAACTCCGTTGGAAGGCTCGGTTGTCTGTTCGTCTGTTCTAAAGAGAAGACAAACACTGCAGGACAACTTGGGATCAAGCAAAGAAAAGAGAACAAGTTAGCGTTCACTGACAAATCGTTCACTGACAAAGCGTTCACTGACAAACCTTATCGCGTAGTGGGACTAAAAGCAACGACACTTGCAACGGTCGCTTGCTGTACTAACGTCGCAAAGAAAATAGAAAGGTCGAAGGGTAGATGCTTCTATCGTTTAGCGGTTTCAACGAAAGGTAAACGAGAGAAGGTCATCTTATTCGCTTCGTAAATACTGCGGCGGAAGGAACGCACACACACGTGAGGCACCGCCGTTCTTCGGTGTTGCGCGAACCATAACACCCGACGCGTCTGTGTGCTTTGCGCAATGTATTCTTTCTGCTATCCTACTCGCAGTAACCGGCGAAATTCGTGTTGTCATTTCTTCCTGCTTATTAATTACATGTTGCACTATTCCCTGTCGTCGCTGTTTAGCAGATTCAGTTAAGCTTAGATGAGAGAAGGTGATCTCATCATCTCATCACTAGTCAGGAATAGTTAGGACTTTACGGAAACGGAGAATTAAATTGCTAATTTAAATAAGGGGCAAATATGAGCATGACTTGTATTCTGCCGTTAGCGTTTGTGCATATTCAAATCCTTCCACTGCCTCGCACCCGCAGTTGAGGATTAAATTCATTAGATGCAATTTCTTTCAAAACCGAAAGGGTAGCAGCTTCGTCTGACGTCGACGATGAATCGGCGACGTCAAATCATACACTACCGTAATATAAACACGCACAGCGCGTGCTAAGTACGCAGTGCATGTGGTGCTAACGCCAATAAAGCGTCGCTGACGATACCTTCTGACTAAACGTGGATCTTTTCTAACTTTTTCAAACTAGACAGCGGCGATTTCAGCGCGACGATATCGCCGTTTGCTTTTGACTCACCGCCACGTGAGGCAGCCGACGTGCCCGCAAGATCAACCGAATGGGCTGCGGCAAGACGAATGGAAGCATCAATTCTCACCTCTGTGAAGGCGACGATTGTCGGCCATCGTCTCGTAGAAATGGGAGCCAGCTTCGACGTCACACGCGCAGGGTTGCCAGTAAAAAAGTCGTAATTCGTGATCATAAGTCGGGAACACGCAAACGATATTTGAAATTCATTTTCATGAAAGCTAACTGACAAGTGATATATAATCAGATTGCAAAAGAGACGAATATTCAAAATTTTTAAGGTCAGTGAACATTGAAAAATTGCTAGAGCTGCCTTTTAAATGTTTCAATAGAGTATCAGCTCAAACAGAGGGCGCGAACGGGACAGAGGGCGCGAACGGTTGAGAAAAACAAGGCCAGTGAAAGATAGCTGACAGCAAATCTACAGACATCGCGGTTGTTCAAATTCGATGGAGTGGGCATCGAATCCTGCGCAGGAAGAATTAGTTTACTTACCTGGCAACTTCAGCCAAGAAAGATATGGTGATGATAAGCATGATTACGACAGCTGCTAAAGACGCGACGAAAGCTAGGGCTGATGTACTCTGCCGCGTTTGAGCTCGCAACCAAAGTTTGTCGGTACAGGTTTGTCTGCGAATCATGTCGGTGAATATGCACCCATTTGTATACCGTTCCAGCGCGTACTGATGGCCAGCAGTATCGACCTAGCGAATCTGCTCAGCCGTTTGTCCTGCGTAGTCGCTCGCGCGTGCTTTCCCTCTTCCGCCGGGAAGCGGGACAAGCTCTCCTGAGAAACCGACTCCTTTCGAGATCGAAAACGCCGTTGGCAAAGATCACAGACGGCTCGGTACACAAAGGGGAGCCGGCGCCATCGCCTTCGGTTTAGGATCGTTAGTCCAATCGTGTGTAACCAGCTCGAGGGAACAAAGGAGCTACCACATGTCGGGTCGCTCGGTCCTGCCAACACCTCCTCCTCCTCTTCCTCCTCTTCCTCCGTGCCTTCTCCATCAGCACACCATTTCCACTGAAGGCGCTGAAACCTCTTTTCGTTTCAGTCTGTCGTCTTACTAGATGACGGCAGAACTCACAATGATTGGGGGCTGCTTTCCTTTCTTTGCCCCTTAAGGACTGTGCGTCTATCCTTTTCGGACTCTGATGTTGCACGATCCGCTTTTCTTCTGATTGCGCAGAAGAGAGGTAGGACTAAACGCATCTTGCGATGTTGTTTGTTCTTCGTATTTGCGCGTTATTGCGCTTGTCAGTGGTGCTTGTACTTCGTTTATTTGATGTACCCTTCAAATCACTTCTATGCTTTCTATATATTGTAAGGAGGATAACGAACATGAGCGCAGAGTCGGCAGCATCGACAGCATCAAGCCGCAGCAGAGGCTGAAGCTGGGGGACTGTGCTCGGTGCATCATAGAACCGGCGGTCGCTACGAACTTCAATAAATCTCCTTTATAAGTGGTGGAGCCGTGCGGGGTAACCTTTCACTCTACCATCCTGGAACTCCGTTCTCAGACGCTACCCTCTGCCATGTCGGACGCCGACCAGCAGACTCTTCCATCGCCACCTGTCCCATGCGCTGGCACCGTTCGCCAGCGGGAGCCTTCCATCTTCAGCGGAATCGACGACAACGACGTTGAAGAGTGGCTGTCGTCCTACGAACGGGTGAGCGTTCACAACAAATGGAATGACTCGGACAAGCTGGCTTACGTATCATTCTACCTCGCGGGTGGGGCCAGTCTCTGGTTCAGAAATCATGAGAGGGATATCCGAACGTGGTCGGCGTTCAAGACGTGGATTACAGAAGTATTTGACCGACCAGCCGTCAGGAAACTCCGAGCCGAGCAGCATTTGCGTACACGCGCACAGGACACGGGTGAGACATTTACTAGCGATATAGAAGACGTTCTTGATTTGTGCAGGCGCGTGAACGCTGCCATGGCGGAAGCGGAAAAGATCAAGCACGTCATGGAGGGAATCGATGATGACGCGTTCCAGATGCTTCTGGCCAAGTACCCGCGCACTGTTGGCGACGTTATCAGCGTGCGCCAGAGCTGTGATGAATTACGTAAGCAACGAGCTCTGACAAGGCGACATCCCACACCAAATGCGGCATCACACACCAAATGCGGCATCACTCTGCAGTCTGACCACCGGCCCCGAACAAGCCTCCCTGATAAACCAAATCAAGGATTTCGTCCGCGAAGAAGTCGCACGACAGCTATCTCTGGTGTCCGTCACTCAGGAGTCTGCCAGCACTTTGCCGTCTCATCTCCGTAACGTGATCTATGAAGAGGTTGCGGAAGCGCTGCCAGCTGTTAACCAGCAGGATGTCGTGACTACACCAGTCATTTATGCTACGGTTGCTGCAATGGCCCATCGCAGTGTGCCCGTGCGTCACTTCCAGCAGCCTGTGCAACGCCCTCCCCCTACCTTCCCCTGGACCACCGCTGCCGTCGCTAAACCGTGGCGCACGTCGGACAATCGCCCTATATGCTTCGCTTGTAGGTATTCCGGTCATTTCGCAAGGTTCTGCCACCGCCGATCGCAGGCGTTCGATGACGATCGACGAGCGCCCTATGTGCCGCCTGATCTAAGTGCGCCGTACGCACCCTTTGACCTATCACCAGCTCGCTCCCACACTGATCGTCGTCCTCGCTTCGAACGCCTCCGGTCACCCTCCCCACGTCGCCGATCGCTTTCCCCTATACGTCAACGACCCGTCTCTAACATAGAGGGAAACTAGACGTTGCAGTTCCCGAGGCAAGAGCTGCGCAAGTGTCGACATGCCGAAGTCCTCCTTTACGTGCCAGTGTCATCGATGTGTTTATCGAAGATGTAGCTACAATCGCCCTCGTCGTACCGGTGCCGCCATTTCAGTTATGGATGCCAGATTTTGCCGTTCGCTTCGTTAAGTGACGACGTCTCTATCTGGATTGTCGCTTCGAACGGCGAGTGCTCAACCCATCCCCCCTACCGCTGCTTGTACTGCCCGTGTGACCATACAGGACGTTTTATACACGATTGAGTTCATAGTTCTTTCATTGTGCTCCCACGCCGTTATTATAGGATGGGATTTTCTCTCACGCCACAATGTCATCATCATTTGCGCTCGGGCTGAGATTGAACTTTTCCAACTTGGTGACCTGGCCTCGGTCGATGCTCATCCTGCCGCTAAAATTGTCGTGGAAGAAGACCCCTGTATTCCCCCGTGCTTTCAGCATTCGTACCAGTTTTCTGTAGCACCATATCCGACGGGACGGCCTTCATGCCCTCTCATCACTTTGTTACCTGAAAAGTGCTTCCTTTGCCCTTTGCACTTCTTGACCTTGCCGCAGGTGTCAGCACAATGCCCATTTACAATCAACTTTGATCGCCGCTATCACTTCTCCGCCGCGAATGCCTTAATTGGTTACGTCAAGTCGGTCAATTCAACACGAATTGTCTCCGACCTCGACGAAGTGCCTTCTACTGCCGTCCATGAAGTGAGTCCCCTCTCTGTACCCGACTCAACATGGACTGGTGTGTTAAGCCCATTCATCGACGAAGATCTGACGCATTCGCAGCGATCTCAACTTCTAGCAATCCGTCAGCACTTCCGCCATTCTTTCGACGTTGCGCAAACATCTCTTGGCCGTGCATCGACGGTCGAGCATTACATCGACACTGGCTCTCACTCACCACTGCGACGAAGACCATATCGCATGTCCGCTACGGAACTTCGCGTCATTGCAGACCAGGTCGATTACATGCTCCGTCGAGGCGTCATTCAGCATCCTCAGAGCCCATGGGCCTCTCCCGTGGTCCTCGTCACAAAGAAATACGCTTCCACCCACTTCTGTGTTAATTTTCGACAGTTGAACAAGATCACGCTGAAGGACGTCTACCCATTACCACGCATCGATGATGCTCTCGACTGTTTGCAGGGAGCCTTGTTCTTTTCTTCGCTGGGTTTGCGGTCAGGCTACTGGCAGGTTCCGATGGCACAGGCCGATCGCTTGAAAACTGCCTTTGTTGCACCAGACGGCTTGTATGAATTCACCGTCATACCTTTATGACTTTGCAACGCACCTGCTACGTTCGAAAGAATGATGGATAATGTTCTGCGTGGCCTCAAATGAAAAATCTGTCATTTCTATCTTGACGACATTGTGGTGTTAGTCCCTGATTTCGCAACGCACCTGCTCAGCCTCCAGCACGTACTCACTTGCTTCACCAACGCCGGGTTGCAACTTAACCTGAAGAAGTTTCGATTTGCTGTTCGTCAGCTCACAATTTTAGGCCATGTCGTGTCAAAGGAGGGCATTCGCCCGGATCCCGAGAAGCTACGTGGTGTTACTGCGTTCCCAAAACCTACCACTGTGAAAGAGCTACGCAGTTTCATCGGCCTCTGCTCTTACTTCCGGCGATTCGTTCGAAACTTTGCGTCAATTATATCGCCTCTCACGCAGCTCCTTGGTGGCGCTAGAGATCTCTCATCAAGGTCTCCAGAGTGTGACGACGCCTTCACAACCTTGCGCCGTGTTCTCACGACGCCACCCATTTTTCGCTATTTTGACCCTCAAGCGCCAACCGAAATCCATACCGATGTAAGCGGTGTGGGCCTTGGCACTGTGTTGGCACAGCGTAAACCTGGCCACACAGAATACGGCGTCGCATACGCTAGTCGCACGTTAACCAAGGCGGAGACCAAGTACAGCGTTACAGAAAAGGAGTGTTCGGCCATTGTGTGGGCGCTTGGCATGTTTCGCCCATATTTATACGGCCGATTTTTTGACGTAGTGACGGACCACCACGCACTATGTTGGCTGTCGACGCTCAAAGACCCATCGGGCCGCCTTGCCCGCTGGGCATTGCGAATCCAAGAATACGACATCCGCGTGGTTTACCGTTCCGGCGAAAGCAGTACGACGCTGACGCGCTATCCCGATCACCGCTTCTCCCGAAGGCCAGTCACGACTCCTCCTGCGAGTGCACATTGTCCTCTGTGGACGTTGACACTATCGCTGCTGCACAGCGTAATCATCCCTGGACTGCATCTTTGCTCGACCTTCTCTCAGATACGTCGAAATTTCCGGCGTCACGTACGCTTCAGCGCCAAGTTCCTTATTTTGCGGTTCGAGACCAGCTACTGTATCGACACAACTATGCCCCAGAGGGATGCACCTGGTTACTCGTCATTCCGAGAATCTTGCGATCAGAGCTCTGCTCTTCGTTCCACGTCGACCCTCAGTGTGGCCACGCAGAAGTCTTCAAGACCTACGAAAGACTTCGACACCGCTATTACTGGCGGGGAATCTACAATTTCATTCGAAACTTCGTCCGCTCTTGTCATGAGCGCCAACGCCGCAAAGCGCCACCGCACAACACCGCCGGTGAACCCCAGCCTTTACAATGCCCTCCCGACCCTTTGATCGCGTGGGCATAGATCTCTGCGGGCCACTTCCGTTGGCTCCTATTGGCAACAGGTGGAGAATCGTTGCGGTAGACCACTTAACCCGTTATGCGGAGACTGCTGCTCCACCAAATGCTACAGCGCAGGAGGTCACCAATTTTATACCTCACCGTTTTCTTCTTCGTTATAGAGGTCCACGTGAACTTTTAAGCGACAGAGGCCGTGCCTTCTTATCTGAAGTCATCGAACAACTGCTTGCTGAATGCGCTATTGTTAATAGTAAATGCACTGGTTATCACCCGCAGACTAACGGTACAACGGAACGCTTTAATCGAACTCTTCGTGACATGCTCGCCATGTATATCTAACCTGATCGCTCTCATTGGGACCTACAGTTCTTCCGTTTCTCACCGTTTGACTCAGGCCACTACCGGATTCTCACCCTTTTACCTTTTTTACGGCCGTCATCCTTCGCACACAATCGACACCATTCTGCCCTACCGACCAGACCCATGCGAATGCCTGCCGATCTCGGAAGCCACCAGAAACGCCGAAGAATGTCGCCAGCTGGCCCGGCGATTCACCTCGGACGACCAGAACCGTCAAAAAGCTGTTCGCGACGCCCAGAACTCGACACCCACTTTTCTCCCGGGCGCTCTCGTCTGGTTGTTACTGCCACACCGCACGCCTGGGCTCGCTTCAGAACTCCTTCCGAAGTACGACGAGCCATACCGTGTTCTCGAGAGAACATCAACCGTTAATTACCTGGTTGAGCAGCTAACGCCACCGTCCGACATGCGACGTCGTAATCGCGCAGTCGTTCACGTTCAGCGTCTCAAGCTGTATCACCATTCTACCGTCCTTCCAGAAAACTAAGTCACCAGGATGGCTCCTTTATTACCGCGGGGCCATTGTAAGGAAGACAACGAACGTGAGCGCAGAGTTAGCAGCATCGGCAGCATCAAGCGTGCAAGCAGAGGCTCGAGCTGGGGGACTGTGCTCGGTGCATCCTAGAACCGGCGCTACGAACTTCAATAAATATACTTTATAATATATATATATATATATATATATATATATATATAGTGAGCTCTTTATATTATATATCTTTGTCCCATTCTGGATGACTTTGGTTCCTTTATAATAGGCACATTTCGCTGAACTCTGATGCAAATAATTCTGAAAAAATAACATGCTTGTTGAATGAATAAAGGGAATTCGTACAATTTGGTGATCTTCAATATGAATCCGAAAGTCTGGACATACTAAAGCGGTACGCCCTTGTTTTCGGCCATACCTCAAAAAGAGAAAGAAGAAAAAGAAAGGAAAGTGAACATGACTGTACAGGTGAGAAACGTAACCTTCAAATGTAGCTTAGAGGTTGTATGGCATTGCGCTACTAAGCTTCAGGTCGCGTGTTCAATCCCGGCTGCGGCTGCAGAATTTCGATGGAGGCGAATGGCTAAAAAAAAAGGAACCTCTCCGGCAGAACCCATCTCACCATGATTGTCGATGGTAATGCGTGTAGCGTTGAATCAATATAGCGACACAACGTATTTCCACCGTCGAAACGAGTTATGTATGAGGCGTGTATTCTTTCGCACTTACCAAAGAACACTCGGCACCATCTAGCGGAGCCGCCTCGAAGCCTGCGCGTCGCCTTCGGTATGCATGGCGCGCCAGTGCGCGCAACCCCTTAATTTGACAACCAGAGGCCTTCTAACGTCAAACTATTCCAATCTGTTTTTATTCCAAGCTACTGACGTCAAATTTATGTAACCACCAACGCAAGCATCGGGCGGTAACCCGCAGCATTGTTTGAAAAGCCCAATCAAACTCACTCCTCGTTTAAAGGAGGTCGCCTATTTTATTTCAAAGCAAATAGCGTCGCCTACATTCAGCAGATTTTCTTATAGAATTAGCTGAAAAGAGGAGAGAAGCACGCTGAAGGGGCGAGGGGTTCGATAGGGCCGAGCCGGCACAGTGAAAGCAGATAACCGTATGAAGAGGGTGCCGGCGTCTGCGATTGGTCCGCATCCCTTATTAAGCTTGCGGTGGCTAGTCGAAAATCACGGCGGCGTGCTACGGAGCGTTAAAAATACCGCCAGAATGGATCCTCAACAAAGCAGAGTTGGAAAATTGATGTTGTATACGTGCCGAGAGGGCTCGATAACGTTATACAGCCACGGAAAATTGTTTGTTACACGCAAATAAATTCATGCTCCCCGGCCGCTCCGAGTACTTAGTGCCAGAGCAATCGGCGGGCAGCCATCTTCTATTCCTTTCGGAACATAGCAGTCTCCGGCTATTCAGAAAAAAATCAGTTTTGTTCGGCATAATAATGCATTTTTAACGCGTACACGTCGCTTTGACGCGGTGAGTTTTCGCGGTTTTGTGACGTCGCGTGACAGACAGGTGAAGTGGGCGCAGCCCTCAGTGGCTGAGTATTAAGGCAAAAAAGGCGCCGAATCAGAAATAATTCTTTTTATTTCGTTCAGTCTAATCATGCATAATCAGTGTGTGCACATCATATCAGACAGGGCGTTTTCGCGGTGTTCGTGATGTCACGTGAGAGACAGGCGAAGTAGGGCGCGGCTAGAAAATTATTTGACCAATCATGGAAGAATTATTGCAGGATTGGAATAGAAAAGTTTTGAATATCTTTACGTTATAGCGCCCCAGGCTCCTCTCTCGCGCTTCTTTCTGGAGTCACTGTGCCATCTGGCGGTGCTACCGAGAAGTCGGCGCGTGGTGTCCGGGACAAGAAGCGTGGCGCGTCGGGCCCTGTGAACACTGATCATTCTTCGCTCGCTTGCCGCAAATACTGTGGCACATACTACACCAAGTTGGCGACATGTTCATTGAAAAGCGGCCCATACCCAGTACATTCATGGCGCAGTTCGCTAAAGCAAAAGCTCGTGCCGCCTAGGACAGGGCCTTCGCGAAATGTGGCTTGTTCATTGTCTCTCTATTGTTGTGAGTGCAGAAATAAAGGAATATAGAAGCGCAATTACGTGGTCACAGATGAATGTTAGGCTAATTATAAGTTAGATTAGTTATATAGCTTCATCTGTCGATGACGTCATAATAAAATGACCAACAGGACTACATTTTGAACCGACCACTTCAGGAGCGACGGCTTCAGGAAAGGATACTAAGCACGATCTAAGCACAATCTTGTGCTTAGTATCGACAGTTGCAGCCAAACCGACATAATTCTGTTTGATGTCTCGAAGGAATTTGATCGGGTTAGCCATAAGAAACTACAAAACTACAATATTAAAAACTACAAAACACTGTTGGGGATGGAGAAATTACAAATTGGGTAAAAGACTTCCCAATTGACCGAATATAGTTCGTGGTTTTTGAATGTGCATCATCAAGGACAGCTTCAATTAACTCAGGTGTCCCCCAAGGATCCGTCTTGGGGCCATCATTATTCCTTACTTTCATAAATGACATCACGGCCGACATAGACTGCAAAAATAAGCTTTTCCCAGACAATTGCATCATCTGCAGGGAGATTAACAATTGTGATGATCACTGGACACTAAATCTTTCACTAGATAAGATAGCTCACTGGTGCGAGCAGTGGCAAATCTCTATCAACATGTCCAAAACATTCTGTACGACGATAACAAAGAAGAAAAAAACCATCCGATTTTACTTGCGTACTTAACAACACACCATCGCAAATACATGAAGCCATCAAACGAAGAAACTAAGTTGTCCTTGGTTTCTGTTTGTTGGCTTCTCATGATATGATTATTAAGAATCGGACGCCTCGGTTCCCTCTTTTCTCATTCATTGCCATTGCAAAGAGTTACGCAGCATAAATATCTCGGCGTCACCTTGACTTCTAGTCTGAAATGGGATATGAATATTAACAACGTCACAGCAGCGACTTTACGTGCACTGCTTCTCCTACGAAGGCGCCTACCATTCGCACCGACACATACTGTGCTCTTAGCCTACACAACAATCGTGCGCCCTATTTAGAGTATGCTAACACTGTATGGTTTTCGCATACTTTCAATAATACCATACCTTACTAACATTTGGTTTAAAAGTCTGCTATCCCAAAAGGACAAAAGTTAAGAAAGTGATACGCGACTACAAGAAAGCCAACTTTGAAGCCATCCATAATGAACTATCGTCATTTATTCCAACCTTTTTTGTTGATTTTGAGAACCGTTCGGTCCAGTCAAATTGGGATATATTTGTAGACCAGGTACGCCTAATAACGGAAAAGTTCATTCCTAATCGCGTCATCACTTCTAATCATCAATCCCCTTGCTACAACTCTTATATAAAGCGCCTATCTAACAGAAAAAAACGTCTCTATCGCTTAGCTAAATCATCTGCAAGTAAAACAACTTGGGAAACCTATAACGCTGCCAATCATGTGTACTTAGCTGCACTAAAAATGCTAATGACAGTCGCTTATCCCACACATTACCTGAAATGCTTACGACAGATATACGAAAGTTTTGGCGCGTTATTAAACCCGTCTTCTGATAGCTCTATCACCTTGAAAGATGAGTCAGGTGAAGTTATTCCAAGTGAAGCTTGCGCAAACATTCTCAGTGAATCATTTGCAAATAATTTTTCCACTTCACTGAACATTGATCCGCCACACACAGAACACTACAGCTATCTCATTATGCAACCCATAGCTCTCGACTTTGCAGGCTGATTGATGACTTGCCTTTAAACTCAGCTCCCGGTTATGGTACTACTAATAGTAATTTTTTGAAAAGCACTAACACATACAGTTCTGTAATACTTGCTAATATTTTTCAGCAATCAATAAACACTTGTACTGTGCCTTCTCAATGGAAAATAGGGAAGGTGGTTCCGTCGCATAGGTCTGGTAACAAAAGCTCACCCCTAAATTACCGCCCGATTTCGCTTACCGGCACCTGTTGCAAACTTCTAGAACGTGTTATATTTACTAATCTCATTAACTCTCTTGATTCGAACTCATTTTTTACCTCAGCTCAACATGGTTTTCGCAAAACGTTCTCATGTGAAACCCAACTAACATCTTTCACTCATAGATTACACTGTATTTTAGATCGTGCCTCCTGTGCCGACTCTGTATTTTTGGACTTTAGCAGTGTTCGACAAGGTTTGCCACAAACTGATGCTGTTCAAGCTGAGTCTTTTAAACCTTGACAGTAACCTGCTAAAATGGATTGAGTGTTTTCTTACTAACTGTTATCAATTTGTTACTGCGAATAATTATAATTCATCATTGACTGAGGTTCGTTCTGGTGTGCCTCAGGGATCAGTACTAGGGCCCCTACTTTTCCTGATTTATATAAATGACCTACCTTCTTCATTGACATCTCACATTCACTTGTTTGCTGACGATTGCGTGATATATTGTGAAATAATTACTAACGACGACACTAATGCTCTTCAGTCTGACCTTAACTATGTGATTGATTGGTCTAACACTTGGCTAATGGAACTTAATATTAATAAATGTAAAGTTATGCGCGTGCAGAGGAGCACCAGTACTCTTCCTACTTACTATCTAAATAAAATTCCTCCAGACCCGTTAACTCGTATAAATACTTAGGAGTTCATATAACAGAAAAACTAACCTGGAACCTTCACACTGAGTACATAATAAGTAAAGCTAAAAGCATGCTCGGTTACTTACGCCACAAGTTTTCCAAACCAACACCATCCTTATAATTATTACTTTAGCAGTCATTAGTGCGCCCTAAATTGGAATACGCTGCAGCTGTGTGGGACCCGTACCACGAAAACCTTATTTCCTCACTGGAGCTTGTCCAAAATAATTCAGTGCGATTCATATTTTCAAATATAACCGTACCGCTAGCATGACATCAATGAAATACAATCTATCTCTTCCAGCACTTGCATCTCGTAGAACAATAGCACGTTTGACACTGTTTCACAAATTTTATTACCATTCTTCCCTTCACAGTCACTTCTTTTTCTGAACCTCATTACCTATCGAGCCGCATCGATCATCGCCATAAGGTGGGACTTCAAACAGGCAACACTAACACCTTCAGTCAATCTTTTTTTCCCAGATCATCACGGCAGTGGAACCACCTTCCTTGTGAAATTGTATCTATTGTCGACAACAAACTCTTTCGTAAGGCATTAGCTAACATTGTATAAT
This sequence comes from Dermacentor variabilis, assembly GCF_050947875.1. Classification (NCBI taxonomy): domain Eukaryota; kingdom Metazoa; phylum Arthropoda; class Arachnida; order Ixodida; family Ixodidae; genus Dermacentor; species Dermacentor variabilis. The sequence continues at coordinate 143,714,301 of NC_134576.1, read as the reverse complement.
TAGGAATTATTAACATGTTATTTCATTTACTTGCCGTACTTACAAGCGACTAAAGACGACACTGGTTAACATTGTACTAACAGGAATTATCAAGATGCTATTTTGTTTACATTGTCTGTCGCACTAACAAACATTAGGCAAGATATTACACAGTATTGTATAATTAGGAATTACTAACACGCTACATTGTTTATTTTTCGTATTTCATTGATATGCTTCCCGTTTTCCCACTCCCCTCTGTAATGCCTTCGGGCCTTGAGGGTACCACAAACAAATAAAATAAATAATTTAGCCAAATTGAACTGGCACAAAGGAATGCCATTAGGTTTATTTATAACAAGTACCCAGGCGTAGCCTACGTATCATCCAAAATGCTAAATTCATCAAACATCACTCTTTGGCCTGGTTTCCTGCGCACCTTGGAATCATTGAGGGTGCCTCGCTCAACCCCAACGAGGAGGCGCACTCGGCTGCACGAGGTTTGACTGACCGTGCGCCCGGTAACGCGTCCTCTCCTGGGCGACCCGCGCCTCTCTGCTCGTACAACGCGATCTGCAAACATAATTATCTATCAAGAAGACTCCTGCCTTTGCCGCACTCCTCGCTGTGTAGGGCCCAGGCAGTCACTCTTAGACTTCTGCAAACAAGCACTTACCCAAGCCCCGCAGCGCTGCACACAATGTACCCCGAACGGTTCCCAAGCCCGGACTGCCCTCTGTGTGGTGGTTATGCGGACTTCGAGCATGTCCTGTGGCGCTGCGCCTGTGCCGGTCCCCCTTTTACCCAAGAGGAAATGATGAAGCTCATTAGGGCCCAGGACGAGACCTCTCAAATCTTGGCAGTCCAGAGGGCTCGCGAGAGGGCCGTCAGGTTTCACCTGATGGTCCCTGAGTGGGCCTAGTCAGGTGACGTTGAGTTTCCTCGCTTCTATTGCGGACCAAATAAAGCTGTTTCACTCACTCACTCACTCACTCACTCACTCACTCACTCACTCACTCACTCACTCACTCACTCACTCACTCACTCACTCACTCACTCACTCACTCACTCACTCACTCACTCACTCACTCACTCACTCACTCACTCACTCACTCACTCACTCACTCACTCACTCACTCACTCACTCACTCACTCACTCACTCACTCACTCACTCACTCACTCACTCACTCACTCACTCACTCACTCACTCACTCACTCACTCACTCACTCACTCACTCACTCACTCACTCACTCACTCACTCACTCACTCACTCACTCACTCACTCACTCACTCACTCACTCACTCACTCACAACAAGTACAAGCGAGCCGACTTGCCCGCTAACTTTTAGCATCTAGCCGACTACCTACACTCGAGACAAGAGAAATACTGGCGCGTCTGAAGTTTCCGCACCAACTCCTGCATAAGCACAGCCGGATTGTGCGTCCAAATACATCTTTCTTGTAGAATCTCGAACACTAAGAAACAAACTTGCATACACTCTAAGAGAATACGCTTACAACAACAATAGCTTCAAACATTCGTTTTTCCCTCGAGAGTAAGTGAATAGAATAGTTTAGAGCTACCCATTACTAACACAGAATCCTTGGCGGATTTCACCTGTAAAGTTGAAACTATGTTTAACAACTAGTCTTCGTTTTTCTGTATCCTTTCTTTTTCAGTATTTCTTTTTTCGTAGCAAGAAACCAGTTGGCTGCTTTCTAGGTTGTGTATCTTTAGTGGTGCTTAAATTGTCCGCTGTCCTGTTTGCATGCAACTAGCATTGTTATTTTCTCTTACAAAATAGGTACTGTTTTTTTATGCCGCCTGTCAAAATATATTTACGTAGTGTTCATTGCATTGTTGTGCTTATTCCCTCCTGCTTTTGTCTCGTCAAAGACTGGCACTATTGTGAATAATAAATAAATAAATAAATAAATAAATAAATAAATAAGTAAGTAAGTAAATAAATAAATAAAACTTGTTTCTTTATATCTAAGGAACTAGCATGCATGCACGAAACTGTACGAATTCGGTTACATACCCTGGCGTCCGTGTCCTAATGGGGGTGGAACGCGAAAGCCTACCACTAACGAGATTTTAGTGGGGGATGAGAAAAGCTTTCTCGTGGTGTTGCACTGGCAATGCAGCTGCCACTGCTCCTGTTGCGCTTCTATGAATGAAGTGGGAGGCAGTATAGTGGAATCCTCCAAAACGTTTTCCTAGAAATGGCGCAGCTCTTTTATGACAGTGATACTCAGACTCTATCTCTTCACGGCGTAACAGCTGTACGGAAAATGAGTAGCTATTTATGTGACTCCACTCGGTTGTTACCTGGTTCCTGTAGTGCACAGCGTCTACATTGCTCGACCAACACCTTTAACCAATGACCTTTACCAACAGCATTTGAGTATTGGAATAATATGCCAGAAGAAATAGTCAATGAAATTCAAGCAAATCCTGATTATTTATCTCGGAAAGTGATACTCAGCTTTCATTTCTTGCCATTTTGTATGCCCCTGATTGATTTTTCAAGTGTCCTACGCAATGTCTAGGGCGTTTTACGTGTTATGTAATGATGTTTCAATGTGTCAATTGTTCTATGTATGATCCCCCCCCCAACCCATCCGGCTATATTGTAATACACTAAAAGGGGCCTTTGAGTGCAAAAAAAAAAAAAAAGTCGCAGTTTCGCCGGAAGGCGAGGCATCGATTGCGACAGCAAATTAGGGGAGAGTTATACGAAGTGAGGATAGTAACTTTATCGGCCGTATAAACTTGGAAATATTCGCTTACTGACTGAATTAACAAGCATGGTGTCAGTGCGTACAGGCAAACATGAACACATCACACTCGATGACCGCGGAGACTCGCTGCCAAAATGCTGTCGTGATCAAGCGCTGCAGCAGCAGCGAGCGAGGTGACCTTCGTGCTGTCAAACGCTTCAACGCAAACAGCGGCGAGAAAACAGCACACACAAAGGTATGAGCCGTCTGCTGATCGCTTTCAAGTTATATCGCGCGTTACCGCTCGCCACCGCGCAAAGTATGCAGTTGCTGGCGGAAAATAGGGCTATGGGAGCCGGAGGGTGGGTCCTCAATTCGGGACCCCAGTGGTCACTGCCTGCACCGGGCATGGGTGAGGAGGCTCCATTGTGTCTCCAGGTCAGTCGGGGCTAGGAGGACTGCCCAAGGCTCCCTAAAAGAATTTTGTGCTAATTGGTGTAAATTTGAATTTTGGGTCCGTGACTTACACTCCTATGTCACACGGGGCAAAGATGGCCTCCTCCGACACCAGGGGCATTGATTAGCATCGTGAACGACGCTGATATTCTAGAACATCGTATCCTAGTATTTGCTTGTTGTTTTCGATTGTGGTGTCCTTCCTGGTTCGGATTGAAGTTTAGAAAGCGTGTCTGCCGAGCAGATTACTGAAGCACCAATTCTTGGGACAGGGTCGAAGCTGCTGGCCAGGCTCACACAAAACTAAACATAGCACTCGTGCATAGATCGTTGTGCCCCAAACACGTTTTTCACGAGTATACTAGCAGTGCTTCGTTTGACACCTCAACGCGTCCTTGCATATGCAAGGACGCGTTGCATGCTCACAAGGCGGATCCTGCTCACAAGGCGGACGAATACGACAACGATTACGACGACAACTACCATCATCATCTGCGCGCTCAGAGCGGCATAAGCAAACAGAGAGCACAAATAGTCATTCTCGCCATCGTCTACCGCAGGCCCGAAGTGATCGATTGGGCTGGTCGCGCGACCTTCGAGTCGCCACTGTCATCGCTATGGAGGACCGTCGGATGCGAAGCTCAGGTTGTGTGATTTACGAATTCCTGATTTCACGAGCGGTTCGACTTGATTTATGACCGCTAGTTTCCAACAGGTTGATGATAGCGCGTACAGCCTGGATAGAAGCGTGGCATTCCTAGTAACCTCTGCCATTCCAAATTATGGAGCGTGTGCGTAAGCGTCAATCTACTTGGGGATGTTGTGCCCGGCGGCCCTTCAGAGCGGCGGATGCCACCCCGGCGCCATGTAGTTGTCACGCCTCGTCGTTCACTTCAATATGGCTCGCTTGAAGATAGCAACGTCGTCTCTCCTGTCCGTCACGAAGAGCCCGTAAAGGCCATTATGGTCGGCCGTTATGGTCGGCGGTTCACTCCGCGACAAAACTCCGGTCACGGATGAAGCAATTATAGGAAACGACCCGACGGCCTTGTCAAATGGGATGTTGAACGACCACACCGGAGACGGAGTCAGCGTACGATCCCAGTTCCCCTGTTTGTGCCCAGTGATGTGCGTGTGTTTCGACAAAACTCTCGTCGGAGGGGAAGGGCAACAAACCTCTGGATTGGTGGGACCTGAGGTTATCGGTCTCCTGACGACGGATTGGAAGAAGCGAATGAACAATGACGACGCGGGGCATAAAGAGCGGATCCAGGCGGCTGTGGAGAAGGAGGGCGACGCTCGGAAATAGAGAGACATTCAGACATGCAAAGACGCTACCATAGTCTGCGCCGCTAGTTGGAGCCGTATTGTCAAACTCAACCGCGCACTTTATTTTAATATAATCCTTTTTTTTTTCATTCTCTTAAACGTCGCTCGGAATCCTTTCTCCCGGCAGCAGGCACGGCACCATCCATGGAAACTTCTTTGGCCGCACGGACCCCCGACTTCACAACAGGGCCTTTGTATGATTCTCTTGGGGTTAAAACCGCTGATAGTGCTAAGATTTGCCTGCCAGCCTTGCGTAAACCCGGGCAAGTCGGGCTGGTTTAACTTTTTTGGGCCAGTTAGGTGAACTGTAAACCTAAATTTACCGCAAGCGGTACAGAATTGATCAGGACAACGGTTGCGAGTAATAACGGCAGTGCGATACGTGTGAAATCGCCAGACGGCTGGTTGCAGAATCGTGTGGTGCATACTGCTAAGTGGGCGTGGCCACGGAGCCTGAATTAAGACAGTTCCCAAAGCCTATACGCAAGAACGCTCTCCGGTTCATCTCGCCGTTAACCGTCTGAAATACTTCTTCTGCGGTGCACTCACGCGCGGTCACGTCGTGCGAAGATTCGCCACCAGACACAGAGAACTCCCCACCAAGGAGCTCCAGTGTGCCGCCGTGAGATGACGGATTGCCAGAAATGAGTCGACGTGAACGCTGGCGGTTTGCGCTGTCTCACTCTGATTGCTGAATCGACTAACTTGGGCCGCCTTCATGTTAGCCGATTTTGTGGTACATGTTTTATATCTCTGTTTTTGAAGATAGCCAAATATTCTAAGCCGCTCTGTGCAGAGTGACGTTCTAAAAACGGCGGCGAACATTTCGACGTATTGCGATTGTTTTCTCCTGTTTCACGCAGTTTTATTGCATTCACATGAGGTCGACCAGCAAATCCATGCATGTACACGGCTCACGGAAGAAAATGCGACAGGCAGCCTTTAGTAGAGCCCGCATGTATGCAAAGTACTCTAGAGTACCATGTCATGTCGCCAAGAATCTGCTCACCAAAGGTGACGAGGACTTCGATCTAAGTGCACACGCCAAATTTACGTCGATGCGACACCAACTGCAGCCGATGAAAACGAAAGTATGCGCATTAGTTAGCCCTAAATTGACGCGTTCACTCCCTGAGCACTGTACAAGTAGCCGCGCTCTAACAAATGAGGATTATCGATTGAAATTGCCTTAGATTACCTGTTCAATGTGTCTGGGCCAGCATCTCTCTGAACATTGGCAATGCAGAACGCTTACAGATGCAGCACCCTAATGTGGGGACGTTACATTTCAATTAGCGACACGTCGTGTTACTACGTCGATACTCGAACCGGGGAGCGGAGATTCTCAGCGGGACGCAACAGCAAATACGTTGCCAGACGGAAAGCACAATTACGCAGTGGCGAGGGTAAGCTCTCGCAAGCTCGAACGGGTGGTTGGCAGACAATGTGAGCGGGGCGACTCGAATGGTTGGGGCGCTGTGTCCTTCCCTAATGGACCACTAGCATTATCTTCGCCGCTGAAATAGAATCGGTGGCACGCTACAAAGTCTCCGTAATTGCGGCACTAATCCGCCGTCCTGTAATCCCTACAGCTCGTTTCCTCGGCAGGGCAGTGCGTCTCACCGGCGCTGTTGAACACGATAATGTGGAGCCCAAAGTTCCAGATAAGCAGTTGTTCTAGATAAGTAAGTTCTAGATATATGTAGTTTCTGCGTCGTCTTTCACTGCACTCGAGCTTTTGTTAAAATCGTGCATCGGGCACCATTATAACCATAGAATACCACAGATAAATAACCATAGAATGGTTATTTATCGACTTTTGAGAGACAGTCTCAAATCGGTCAGATGTGCCAGCTAGTTAGGAAATTTGACTCTTTCTAACCAACCTAGGATAACTTGTTATAGTGCGTCTACCTTCGAACAAAACCAAGAAAGAAACGCACTTCTGAAAATTGGTTCTTGCCCCCCCCCCCATTTTCCCCCCTTTTGCCTCTCTGTCTCAGAAAGCGTCGCTAATCTTCTCAAATAATAAAAAAAGCGCATCTTTATAAGGTAGTAAGGGCACACATGTTGTTCTGTCGTGTTCCTTTTCTTTGGTAAATTCAAATCAGCATTTTATTTCATTCCAAGTTAAAGTTTGACGCTTTAATTGGCTGAAGTTGTCTAAGTGGTGTTTTTGGTGATTTGGGGTATTTTCCCCGGCTGCTCTGATATGAATAGATAAGGAAATGTTGGCACCTGAATGTGGTTTCGGCTACTCCTTTTCACATGGGCGATATGCATCACATATTATCACTTATTATCACAGTTTACCACATATTACCACATATTATATTGCCACATATCGTATTGTCACGAATATAACATAATTTTAGGTAATGTCACAAAAGCCTAAAGAATACATTAAGAAATGACAATGTTTAAGCTGACTCATTTTAAGTTTCACAAACACCACATATACAGCACAAATATGTAAATGGCACAGGTGACAAAAATACAGTAAAATTAACGCTCGTAAATGTTTCAAACACTAATATTGCAATATAGATGCACCAGATGTCGCATGAGATTTCGGCGCAATAACAGTATATATATATATATATATATATATATATATATATATATATATATATATATATATATATATATATATATATATATACACAAGCATCCCAGAAAACGGACGGGAAAAGGGTACAGGTCAATTCGTGTAAAAAACATCGCACCCGTGTAACGCGAAGAGGCGAGTTCGTATCCCACCTGCAGCCAGCTGTTTTGCAGCGAAGCTCTTAGCCTCTAGTTAGGTATTTTTCGTGGTGGGCTCACTTAAAAAAGGGCAGCTGGAAAATGGGTTCGTGTTTGAGTTTCCGTGTAAAAGAATTATGTTTTTTCGTATATTCGAATACAGACCAATGCTATCATGTCTGCAGGTTGTGTGTGAGTCGTAGTTCACGAATTTTCGGACACAATTAACATGTAAGCGTTAATTTAGTTCAATAAGGGACTTGCGCTTGGCGGACGGCCTAGGAGAATGGGGATGCACGCTGCACTTACTCACCCTCAAGTGCGCGCGTGAAGTACGTCATTTATGGCGGTGGCGGTGCTTGTGTTACATCGTCTACAGGTCGAACCAGCTTCGCTGTACGGCCACTTTTACAGGGTGGAATGGAGGCGGATTGTTTTCATCCACTTTCATTTCCATTTATTTATAATTTTTAAAAATCAATTACGAACTGCAAATATTTTTCTTATGCTGGCTCTAGCGCTATTGTTTCTTGGCTTCTTATATTATTTCTCTCTCTCTCTCTCTCTCACACACACACACACACATACGCACGCACGCACACGCACACGCACACACAAACACAACACGACACACACGCACACACACACAACACCACACACACACACACACACACACTGTAATGAAGAAATGCGCCATGCAGCGCTCCTGTGCCGGATCCTCAGCGCTACACAAGTGGGGCTCGGGCTAGACGTTCCTGGTGTGATTGGCTAAGCCTACGCTGTGGCGTCTTCCAGTCAGCTTCATTCGTGTTGTCCACAGCCTTGTCGGCCTTCTTTGTCCTAATTGGTGGAGGTTTGCTGGGTCTCCTGGAATCCTGGAATTGCGCAGCCGGACTCTCCCTGCCGTCATGGCCACCGAAAGCACCAAGACCTCACCACCACCTGCCACCACCCTAGTCCTCCGTATGCCCCGGCTTGCGATGCCTTTGCGACGCTACGTCGCCTGCTCACGATACTATCGATACTGCTGCATTCCGACCCAACTGCTCCCACGGAAATCTATACGGATGCTAGCGGTGTTGGTCTTGGCTATTGCGGCTATATACCAACTCACGAGGTATGCAGAAACGGCCGCTCTGCCAGCCGCGACGGCTTGTGACGTTGCCTCCTTCCTGCTTCAACGCTTCGTTCTATGTCACGACGCTCCCCGCGAACTCCTGAGCGACCGAGGCCGCGTCTTTCTCGCGGATGTCATTCAAGTACTTCTGACTGAATGCTGCGTTATTCATCGCTGTACCACCGCATATCACCCGCAAACAAACGGCTTTACAGACCACTTTAATCAAACTCATGGCGACATGCTTTCGATGCATGTCGCCTCCAACCACACCAACTGGGACCTCGTCCTTCCCATTGTCACGTACGCCTACAATACGGCACCCCCGGCAACGACGGGCTTTTCTCCCTTCTTTCTACTGTATGGCCGGGAACCGTCATCTGCCGTTGACACAATTCTTCCTCACGGTCCCGACTTGTCAGGGAGTACACCGGTTTCCCAAACTGTCCGGTATGCAGAAGAATGTCGACAACTAGCACGCTCACTTGCAACGCAAGAACAAGCGCTACAGAAATGTCGTCGTGACGACGGTCGCCCCCACCGCCAGTTTTCGCCTGACGCTCTCATTTGGTTGTCGGTGCCTTCTACTTCCACACCAGCTGTCTCCTCCAAGTTTGTCTCCAGATACCATTGACCCTACCGGGTCCTACAGTAGACTTCGGTAAATTCTGCGGTCTGCAGTGCTTTACGATAGACTGTAAGAACGCCTCCCCCTACCGCTCTGTAGTGTACGCGGTTTGTTCGTGCTCGTCTCTATTTCTCTCTCTCTCGACCTTCCGCTCACTTTCTCTTGTTATATCCCTTCATTCTTCCCCTCGTGCAGGGTAGCCAACTGGAACTGCCTCTGGTTAACCTCCCTGCCTTTCTATGCACCCTTTTCTCTCTCTCTTCTCCAGTAAACTACGTCATCGAACCTCTGACGCCCCCTCCGGACCTGCGTCGCCGAGGCCACGAAACTGTGCACGTAGATCGCCTCAAGCTGTATGACGAGCCCTTCGTCCTCACAACGCCTTAGGCCACCTGAGTGGCTCCATGTTCAGCGAGGGGGGAAGATCGGATGAAGTGCGCCGTGCAGAGCTCCCCAGCCGGATCGCCAGCGCTATGCAAGTGGGGCTCGGGCTAGACGTTGTTCCTGGCGTGTGTCTTGCTAACGCTATTGAGTCTTCCAATCAGCGTCATTCGTGTCGTCCACAACCGTGTCGGACTTCTTTGTCATAATATATATATATATATATATATATATATATATATATATATATATATATATATATATATATATATGTGTGTGTGTGTGTGTGTGTGTGTGTGTGTGTGTGTGTGTGTGTGTGTGTGTGTGTGTGTGTGTGTGTGTGGGTGGGTGGGTGTGTGGACTATCGTTACATTTAATGCGCTATGCTTTAAGGGAATCAGAAAGCGGTTTTGGCACTTAAAACCCCATAATTTAATGTGTTTTTCATGCTTTAAGGGACCAGCGTCCAATCAAGGGAACTTCGTAACCGGCTGTTGTTCTTGCTCTGTATTGTGCTGTTGACAGCTCACACACATTCGAGCACGAAACTCTTTTATTTTAGCAATACACTCATGCGAAATTACGTAATAATTGTTTATTCTACAACTAACAGTCACTTGAGTTGGCAGCAGTACAGTGGGCAAGGTCTCCGAGTTAAGCCAAGTGACAGAAGCAATAAAACGAAGCTGTGCTCTTCGCAAACCGCAGCTGCTACCTACGGCCAGACACCGACACGTCCACCACTTCGGCTCCCCAGAAAACACTGCGCAATCCTCGTTCGTCGAACGCTAAGCGTGCAAAGTTATCCTAAGAAAGGACTCAACGGCAGGGAAGGTTACGGCGGCTGTTCGCTTGCTTTGCTTGTCGTGTCAGATCGCGAGGTCGAGTTGAGCTGACGTATTCGAAGGGCGCCTTTCGCTGAGAGAGAGAGGTATTTATTATGATAGAAAAGCTGAGAGGTCGGCCTGAATTAATGTTCTGACCTGCTACTCGGCGTTGGGGGAAGGGGTAAGGGTGTAGAAAGAAAGAATAGGGAAGACGTTGATTATGAGGACCACCTTCCGTGGAGAGCCCCTGCAACAATCAAGCCGGTCACCCACTGTCCGGATCTCTCTCACTCACACTTCAGATACGTTTGTTGCGAGACGCTGGGGTTTCTGGAAGTCGTGGTGATTGGACTGACACGCTCTGCCCGCGGCCTGCGAAAAGTCATGCAGGAGAGTGGACATCTCCACACGCCGGCACACGATGCCATTGGCAAAAGCGCGCTCCGCAGTCGCGAGGAAACAACTAAAATCCAAGTACGTTTTTCGAAAAGGAAGGTCCGGAGAATGTATCCATCAAAGTATGAATGAAGACTTAGGCATAGTAATTTCTTCGATAAACAATTGGGAAGGATACTGCGATAATGCGCAGTGTCACCGAACGTAGTGGTGGTGCATTTGCCACAGGTAAAATAAAATAAACTTATGCGCAAGTTGCTATTCTATCGGAGCCATCCAGCCTGTGAACGGACACAGAGAATGACAAAGAAGACGCGGCTTAAGTGCTACTTCTCTGAAACGTTTGTTGCACGATACAAGCGCACATACTGAGAGAGCGGTATACGTAGTGAGCAAGTGATGTTGTCACGTAGTCAATATTCTTGACAAGTCGAATGACGAAAAGCCAGAAGATCCCTTTAAAATTCCGGGTAAAAGATCTGTTCCTGGCCCAACTATCTCACGGTCGCAGCATTACCAGCCGCATTGCTACCTAAATCCGCGTAGGCATAAGTCATAATTTCAGCTATTCATGTGTTTCTAGAGCAACTTTGCAAATATAAATCTCAAGACAGCGACGTACTGCTTTTCTTAAATTTTAGAATTCGCGAACGTTACGCGGCTTGGTGGCAGCTCCATGGAGTGCTTTGAAAAATGTTGACAAATACTTCTGGTACAGTATCCTTTCATTTTTCTGATCCCAACACCCACTCACTGCAAAAGTTAGCACCGGAAAAAATTCCATTTAAATCGTCGTAACGATTGTGTTACTTAGGAATAAAAGATAAATTCAATCAATCGATCGATCGATCGGCGAGAAATCCGGTAGAGAAAATGAAAGCGGCCAGACTGCGTATGCCGTCGGGCTTGAAAGGATGGCTATGATGTTAGTGAATGAGAAAGTTAAACCATAAGAACGCCGCGCGGGCGCACGTGATTGTGTGTCTGTGTGCGTGCGTGAAGGAAGGATCGACAGCGTTTGACAAAATGCACGCCGCCTCGACACCGCGGTCGGTCTATATCGAAGCCGCATTATATGCCACAAGAACCGGTAATGAGTGGTTTTAGAATACGGCTGGGGACGCTACAGTCAAATTCCCGCATGAACACTCTTTGACGTCATAAAATTTCTAAAAATATCTGCACGAAACTAGTTAACACTTTACTAACGAAACCGGTTAGATCGCAAAAGCAGTCCGAGCGTGCAATGAACGTTGCGAGGTTTATGGCGTCACGCCGACGTCTTCGTCTCCACGCTGCGGATCGAATGCCTAAACAAAAGCTGTTGTTTTCTTTCTTTTTCTTATTCCGGTTATAATAAACCGGTATCAATTTTACTCAGCCATAGAGATGCAAATGGAGTTAGTAAAGGATACTCTGCAGATTTAGATTGTTTCAGAGGTCTTCTGTTGTGTTCCTCTGAAGGTAACAAACTTGTAAGACGCACCATGAGCGCGTGCCTCTTTGAAATAACTCCGGCTGCCGGTCCTGGACGGAGGGTACACGAAGGCAGTCTTGTACTTCGGTGACCAGCGGACCCTTCTGAGCGACGGGCGCGTACAAAAGGGCGGCAGCTTCCGACTCTCGGCAACGCGAGCAGCGCATTGTCCTCTTCCAACGTGGCGCTGTCTTGGCGGCTGTCGCCACTCTCTCTGCAAGCCATTGTGGGTAGCCTCTGAGGCGAAACCGAGAAAAAGGCGCGGCGGCGCATACAACGACACGCGTCAGCGAGAACGCCCGGCTACTTATGCCGGAAACGGTCGAATGTCGTCCCTCTTGCCTCTCTTACTTTCACTTTCTTTTGACTGCGCGCTTTTAATTATATGTGTACTTACTTTCTTTCTGCAGTTTTCTTGTTTTATAACATTACTTCTCTACACAGTGCTCTGCGTTGCTGGTCAGTGCTGAAGCTCGCAATTTGCATCGGCGCCGAATAGCATGCTTACGTGGCTTTGTCTCAAGCGGTGCCACACAAAGCGTATCTCAGGCGCATTTGGCGCGTCACCTCAAGCCGCGGGATGCCCTCGCCGTTATCCTCAACATGTCACGTATCACACGTTAGTCGGATTAACCAAGAACTAGGAGGAGGACATTTCGACATCGTGTCTATAACGAAAAACAGAAATGCACCGTTGTCAAGCAATACATCCACGTCGAAAGCATGTCCGGAAAGCGTCCCAGTTTTGTTGGACGCTTTAAGTAGATTGTGCGAGCAGCACAGGCAAGTTAGTGTTTGCCCTATATTATCCGCGGCCCGTATTCGCAAAAAAAAAAAAAAAGCTTTTCCGAGAATTGTTCGTAAGAAAATATTCCGGCAAATCCTGATACTGGACGTAATATAAGTCAAGGCAACCATCCTATGGCAAATAGCACTTACGAGCGAGAAGTTCTGTCTCTGCACATTTGTGTCATTCTTACGTTTTACAAAGCCCGGTTCCGAAACCTTATTTTACACGAATTGAAAAGTGTTTCGTGTTGTCACGGCACACGCGACAAGCACACAACGTATCGGTCTCGTCGCCGGTCGCTTGGTGTTTCTGCACAGAACAGCGCATGTACACGAGCCAGAGCACAGGGCGCTGACTGAGAGCAAAATATGTTTTACGAAGCACTAGCTTCATAGCTCCAATCGCACATTGGTACCAATGCTGTGAATAATTTTCAGTCGCCTAATGTGAGTATAGCTGAAGCTGCGGCCACCGGCGAGGTCAGAAGAATAGAGGAAATGTCAAATGCCCTCACTATTTACCTGATGTTACCTATTGTCCTTACACAATACTGTAAATGAAATAGTAAAAAGTTAGATTCAAATTCGTCTAGTCAAGTTAAGTAACGTCAAAGAATTTCTTTGAGCAAGTAAAAGATGAAAAATACTTCGCACGGACACTAAAATTTTCCGCAGGCAAACTTGGCGTTATCTTTCGTATTGCAACATGTTTATCGTGGCTTCCTTTGCGACAGTGTCTGTTGTTTCGCAACGCGCATCTTCCAAGTCCAGTTTCCCTTGGCATTTTCTTGCTTTTCGCTCAACAGACACGCTATGTCCCTCGCTCGTCGATTTCGGTTCACTTTTGTTTCGAGTGCCCGGCACGTTCGTAGTCTCACGTCGCGTGTTCTGTGTTTTCACGGTTAGTTGGACGCTCGGTGGTGCGTCAAAAAGAAGTCTGTGCGAGGCGGGTGGATGTGACGGGTATTGCGGCGTTCCGTTTCGGCCACAGAGCGAATGCGTAGCTGGGACGCCGGAAAGCAGTGGGTCAGTCGACGGGCCTAGGCGGTTTCACACAGGTCGGTCGCTGCACCTGTGCGTGCCATCGCAGTGCGGGGGCACAGCTAGCCTGGCCGGGGGAACAATGGGGCTTTTTAACTTCGAGCTACCTTGTAGGTTTTTAAGGCGAACAGCTTTCTTTGCCCTTTTTGCTAGTTTCTGTTGTCGGTGGTTGGAGTTCGGCGGTCGTGGTCAGACTTGCACTAAGGCGCCGGTATAAAGGGCGCCTGCTCTCGCGCAACCGACAGTTGTAGCTCTTCGAGACGCACATGGCTACGGCGCGTGCTTTTTGATGTGTCTGAAGGTTTAGGTGTCCTTTCGCACTTCCAATGTATGTACAACACGAGCACACATCAACTCGGCCACCCGTCATCTTCTCAAAGCTCTTTAGGCTCCCATTGGATGGAATCTAACAAAGTGTACTACTGCAGTCCGCGCCAGCCGATACAGAGGCCATGTCAGCTAGGTTGACCATAAGTCTTCTGTAACATAAAAAAAAAAAAACCGGCCCCGTTGTAACGATCATTTCCCCGTAGTATGCACAATTAAAAAAAAGATAGGCGAGCGGTTACAACGAGCCGAGAAAACACGAAACGCGCGGAAAGCGCACGCAGCGAACAATTGAGGCTTTGCGCAAGTGAAATGCGCGCGCAGGCGATGTACCCTGTACGTATACCTTGGCAGCCACTGAGGCCGCCCGCGGGGGGCATTTATTGCCTTTTTCGCGCACCCCGCGTTTCGAAAACAACCGAGCGCAGCCGTACAAACATTCATTTGCTCTGTCACGAAACGAAATCTGTTTGCGCAACTTCGTTTCCAAGGGAGTCGTCTTCTCTCGCACAACCTACCGCTGTTGCAGGAGCACGATTGCCGCGACTGCCGCGCCCTCTACATCAAGTTATTTCCCACGGTATTCGCTTTGTTTCGTCACTCATCGTTTGATATCTTCCTCCTCGCCACGTACGTGTACGCACGCTATGTACGGCCCGGAATAGTATGTGCTGCGGGTGTGTCGTGTTCACGCGTACAGTATATCAACGATGGATATTTGTAACTATGCAGGAATGTTTCTTAACTCCTTGTGCACACGCCAGATCGTTCAATTTATTTTCTGGCTACATGATGCTATATGCGCTTATCTGGCCTCAAGCACTGCTCGTTTTTATGTTCAAATTGTTGTGTGAATGACGAAAAATGTCTTTGTTTGTTACCGTATGCTCAGACCCTACCTTTTGTCTGCCATGAAAGAGGGTTGAAATAACCTCTTTGATAGTACGCGCGTGAGTGCGTGGGATTATGGTACGTCTTACCTGGCTATAGTAGGGGCATGCAGTGAGAGAGAGAGAGAGAGGTTAACCAGAGGCGAGTTTCCGGTTTGCTATCCTGTACTGAGGTAGGGGATATAGGGATTGTAAAGGACGACAAAGAGCGGAAAGAAAAAGAAGAAGAAAAAATGAAGAAGAGAAAGAACAGAAAAGAAAACAGGTAACAGAAAAGGCCTCCCATTCGCAGGCGTTCACACAGGCAGGTAGGGGCAGATTCGTTCACTCCCATGGTGTAAAACCTTAAGCTTGCGCTCTCGTTCTCGCAGGCCAGGCTGGACTACAGAAAGCAATAAAGTGATGTGAAAATTCACATGGTGAATGAAGTGTTACATATTGGCAAATTTCACCTTGTTCTCGTATTGCTCATCATATTGGCAAATTGTTATGCATCTCGTTCTCATGACGGTAGCAGAATATTATTACGGGACGCAGATCAGTGTAGTTATACGTCGAAAAAAAGACTTCGCAGTTAAAGGAGAACGAAAGGAAAAAAGAAACAGCTCGTTTGATGAACAGAAAGACATACAGATTGGCAATATGACTACCACCCCTCACGTCAACAGGAATACTGCTGAAACTGGGAGTACATAATACCTGGAAAAAATGGGCGGAGACTCATATGAGGAACCAAATCGAAATTAAACCACTGGTAGAGCTTTCCTCAGAAAGCTTGGATACCCTGTCGAAGAAGAACACAACTCTCCACAACGTGTACCCCCGACCCTGAGAGCAAATATACACGTAGCGCCCATACCAAGAAACATGTACCGAGAAGACAACAAATAGAGAATACAGGCGAGAGCCACCGCGCTTAAAAAAAAATGCTATACAAAGAAAGCAACAACAGAAATAAGGTACACAGATGCTGTCAGATACTAGGCAGGGAGGTATGCTGCCTGCGTAACCAACAAGCAGAACGAAGAGGTAGCAGCTACATCAGTAGTTGCTGGAGACATTGAGGTAGTCGAACAGGTCGCCATAGCAATGACAATGCGGACCTGCCGATGTGACGCACCGGTCATCGTCGTCACAGACTTGCAGGCAGCCTGTCGCCGTTTTCGGGCAGGAAGAATGAGCAAGAACGCACTCAGCATCATCAAGAACCAAGACATCCCTGAAACGTACATTGTCTGGACCCCGGACACGAATCCTTTTCAAGTACACTACTTGAAGTACAAGTACACTTCAAGTATACTACTTGAAGTGTACCGGTTTAAGAGACCGCTTTTAGTGTTCCTGTGAATCATCCCACGCGCACTCAATGCTTCCTCACTCCCTCTCTCCCTCTTTCCATTCCCCTTTCTCTTACCCTCAGTGTAGGGTAGCAAACCGGACACTCGTCTTGTTGACCTCCCTTTCCTCTCCATGCTCTCTCTCTCTCTCTCCAACTTAACACATATTTCCTTGGCATTCTGATATACTAGTATACATCCGTTATAGGAAAGTTTAGATTTGTTTCGCTGCTTCCTAGTTAGCTTCCCCATGTTGCATTGACCTGTCTTTTTTAAAATTAAATAACTTATTTCTCTCAAATTTCATATCTTGTTAAGGCACATTCATTGAAAAATCTTCATGCATGCCGTTATGGAACTTCTTGCCTGCATGTGTACGGAATGTATCATTTTTATTCAGAAGGAAACTTGCGTTCATATTTCCTTGATACATATTCCACGTTTGAATTCGCTAAGCCATTCGTTGTTTCTTTTAGCATATTACAGTGCTGAACTTACCCTACCTAATGTATTTCCTCTGCTTTGAAAGATTTTAGTTGTTCCCTAATCATTTGATAGTGTTAAACACAGACAATAATATTTCTATGCTGGCCGTACTAACAGCCGATGTCGCACTCTCGGTTATGAGATTTCCTTTCACTTGCGTGTATTCTTTGCAATCTATTTTTATTCTTGCGAGAATAAAAATGAATTGAACTGGATGACAACCTCGGCGAAATGGGCAACTCGCGAGCTCATGTCCCATTGGCGTGCGCGAGTGTGCCGTGTGGGCTGTGCAAGGCAGAGCACGTGGGTTTCTTTTTATTGCGTCAGTGTTGATGTAGCCACGAGTTGCACCCAAAAACAATCACGATGACGAAGGAAGAAGACGCTGTAACATTGCCATGTGTTGACGCTGGAAAAGTTCGTTCTACCAACTGTAACCTGAAATATACTTTTTTTTTCATGTTTTTTATCCCCCCGTCCGCTTAACCGCCGGCTTCATGGCCAATCCCCCGCAGTAGGTACGCGCCACAATATAACAAGTAAGCAAGAAAAAAATACAAGAACATGTCCAGCGTTGACCTAAAGTTCAGCAGGAGATGATCGAAAGTTGCAAGAGCGGCTGCAAGATCCAACGGACTCCTGGAAAAAAAATTTGATCATCATCGTCGTCATCGTCATTATCATCGTAGTAACAAGCGTCTTCCTTTGTCATTGTTCTTTTAGTACATTTCAACTGAGGGCGCGTTATTCATTTTCTTGCATCTGTCACATTGAATTTATCAGTTTTGGCTGTCACCAAGTGAAATTTAATTGCTATATTCATTACGCCTTATCCAGCTAAGTGTTGGCCAATTCCCCATAGTCGGTATGAGCCACACGTTTAAACAACGACAACAACAACAACAACAACAACAACAACAACAACAATGCAGTGTTTATGTCTGCGCGTCACATTCATCGCTCCATTATTTACGCGATAGCAAAGTCGGCGCCTGTTTTCGTGCGACTAAGCTGCAAATGCTGGGAGTTAATTGAAAATGCGCCCGACAGCGTTATTTTTTCGTCGCAGATGATTCCTGCGGAGCGCAGATAATTAGCAAAGGTATACTAGCTCTCGTTCATGCACGAATAAAGTCAGGCCTGCGTTCAACCGAAACCTTGGTTCCGGCACATTTTAGGCAACCGCCGAGAACACTGTGCTCGCTTTAAACAACAAATCCGCGCGGTCCGGAACTCGGCGGGTACATCGCATCTGTATAATTATTCTAAGCACAGGCATGTAACCTGCGGAGCGCGTCGCGATCGAGGGGATTTGCGTACAGCTGAGCAAAGTGCGCTAACGCCATACTTGCGATGGCCAGCCTTGCACAGAAAGTATTCGTCTGTATTTAACGCAAGTGCAACTGCATGTCCTCCTGGGCTACTTGACTACTGTTAAGTGCGATAGACGGGGCCTAAGAGAGAGAGAGAGAGAGAGAGAGAGAGAGAAAGAGAATATAGACAAAGGGGACCAAAAGAAGGCGATACAGACTGGAGGCTACGCAATGCCAAGGCTCCCTACCTATAAGGGTGGTCAGTCACGTTAACATCTCTCTTTCTTATTAACAGTCATAAAAAAAGTGCCATTACGCTTCCAAATTCAAAACTTATTTATTAAACACAATGTAGTGCCTGTTTCCAAAATGCACGACTATCACCTTTGCAAACTCTTCAAACAATAAATAAAGAACAAAACAATTTCTTTACGACTACTCGCGAACCTGCAAGAAAATATTGCAACGTACCATACACTAAATAGGGGATAGCTGCAACGTTCAGAAGAAAATAGGCCATTCCAAACACTACAAAACATACTTCTTCTGCTATTAAGCACATTACAATGTAGAGCAATAAACATTTAAACCTTCTATTTTCCAGAAATACGTCATATTTACGAAAATACCGTATGTATTCTGGCTTTCATAACACGATAAATATTGAACCATACCCCCTCCCCCCCTTCTGTTTTACGAGCTTATACTAACATTTTTGTCTGTTTTCTTTTGCGTTTATATAGGCGGTTCTCTGTGTAATATTGATTTGCATTACTGGGAACCTTATGTTACATTTCCTACTTACATTCCTATGTTTACATTTATATATGCCCTGTGTTGCTTGTCTTTATTCGAATTATCTACATCCTATGTTGTAATACTTGCTATAGCAGCCACCGGCTGGATAGATCGCCCCATCTCTCCTCCCTCCTCCCCCCTCCCCCCCACGCCGTCGGAATATGGCGACGGAATATGGCGTGCTTCCTGCCCACTGTTCTCCCTTCCGCGCGCGAGATTGAGCCGCCAACCCTCGCACCCGCTCACTAGCACATACAGCATAAGGTGCGTGCCTGCGATGTTATCGCCCTTGGACCTTGTACAGAAAATCAGGGCGACGCCGACGGTGAGGGCAGAAATGCGCCTGGAATTGTCATGTATTTGCTATCGCAATAAAAAGAAACGAAGGGGAAAGGAACGGTCCACGCACACGCAGTGAGGCGCCCGACCATGATAAGGGGCTATCACGGAGTTCCGCAACTCAAACGCGAAGCAGCAGAGTGAATACATTGGTTACAAGAAAAAAATTGAATTCTTGGCTTTTACAAGCCCAAGCCACGATCTAATTTTGAGGCACGCTGTAGCGGGGGGCTCCTGATTACCTGTGACCACCTGGAGTTATTCAGCGTGCACTTAATTACAATTACACTAAGGTTCCTGCATTTCACCCCAGTTGACACGCACGTGTTGTACCCGCGACACCAACCAAGCACAGCAGCGCAATGTCATTTGGCATGGCGCTGCTAAGCTTGTGAGTTGATTACGAGAAAGGAACAACGTAACAAGAAGTCAGTATCTGCGTGTTCGTGGAGTTAGAAAACGAGCAACCTTTTATATCGTTTTTCATTTCACGCCGCCCCGACGCTTGTCCGTTAATATGGCATGTGCGCCCGTTTGGATGAACAAAGCCTTCGGTTCCACGAATTAGATATCGGAGCAAACCACTACCCTCCTTCTTTGTTTCGGACAATGTGTAAAAGATGTCACAAGCGTTCCACCGACAGGACCGTGTTCCACAAGGTGCCGTGCATAACTAATCCTGCAGCCTTTAATATTCCAGCGCAAGAGCCGTCAAAAAATATTCAAAGAAGAAAGGAGGATAATGCCCTGTCTGTACGGCGCGAGCTAGCGTCCGTAATGACGCAACCCACAGCGGCTGTTCAGCGCTGTCAGGGCCTGTTGACAGGGAAGCCGCCGGGGCGACAGTCTTGAAGATGAGAGCCTCGAGTTGCAACCCGGTTATTCCAGGGACCAACTCTCCGGTCCTCGCGCAAGCGTCTTCGGGGTTTATAGCTGGTGTTGGGAAAGAGGACGCGCTATGCGAATTAAGAGAGGCTCCGTTAGGTTTATGTTCTTCGAAATTGCATTCGTTTATTCGAGGAAGCCCGATAAGAACGGCCCGCTGAGTTGCAAGTTTTGCCAGCTGGTTGCGACAGCAGGCGTCAACTTTTCTAGGAACGCCACCGTTACACTCTAGCCTCGTTGGCGTTGTGACTGAATGCGTTCGGCGGGCCAACTATTGTTGCCGAACCCACAAACGCCGACCTGTTCTGCTATGAGCAGGGGAGTTGCCACGGGAACGACTACGAAGGCCCCTTCCCACGCGCGGTCCAAGACGCAAGACAATGGGCACCTGGCGGCGCGTTGCAGGGGTCAGCTCGGGGAATAAAAGGCGCTATCCTGACACAAGCCCCGAGTTCTACGAAGTCCGTCTGACGTCGACTCCGGACCGTGAACCTCGCGCAAGGAAGTGTGTGTGTAAGTGTGTGTGTGTAAGCCGTTCCGCAGAGAGGCGACTTGTTTACGATGCCGTTTCCGTCACCTGGGTATCGGGGGAGGACCGAGTGTTTATAAACCGCTGTTGTGCGGCTGCTCAGTGCTCTCTCTCAAGCAGTCATGCTAGACTGATGCACTTTCTCAAGCAGTCATGTTAGACTGATGCACTTTTCTCAAGCAGTCATGTAGGACTGATGTACTTTCTCACGCAGTCATGCTAGACTGATGAACTGCATGTAGATACTGTAAATAAACCCATATTCCCCGTTCTCGATGAGAAGCAGTCCTTCCCTTCATCAACGTCCTCAGCGTGGATAAGTTGGACGACGGCATAGGCCAGCTACCTTCTAATTCATGCCCGACTCCAATCTTGACAAATGGTCACGAACGGTGGGATTGAGCCCCCAATCCTAACACCGTGTGAAGTTCGGATGTTAATTCGCGTTACCTTGGTCATAGTGGGTACTGTTCCTACCATTATTAAATACAATAAATAAATAACTTATAATAATAATTAAAAAAAATTCAGCTGCACCTAACAGTAATGTGCAGCTTTGAGCCTCATCGCCCTTTTGCTGCCCTTGCTGCTTATGGAAGCGAAAATAATGCTCGAAATAAGGCTTCCTAGGAAACAAAATATCTTCTTCTTTGCAGCATCCGAAGCGTTTGATAACTTTCGTAGCTCGCGGGTGTGCTATATTGGTCGCTTTCGTCTTCGTCATCGCTTTCGATGTCATCTTCGTCATTCATGGTGTTCCTGCTTTCTTCCCTTTCTTACCCAGTGCACGGGCAACTGGCTAAGGAAATGGACATCACGCCGAGCTTTTTCTTTCTCTTGAATTTCTTGTCACTGTCAACCGTGGCTTCAACAACCTGAAAACAAAGTATCTGGCTTGAACGACTTGTGAATGTACAACCTTTGACGCGTGGCCAAATATACCGTCGAATTTCGTCCGGTGAGGAACCTTGTTACAAAGTTTATATATATATATATATATATATATATATATATATATACATATATATATAAGGTGAGATGGAGAGAGAGAGCGAGACAGCGAGAGAGTTCAACGAGGATCATTGCTGGCAACTGCGTTCGTATTTCAGCAATTGCGCGCTGAAAGAAACATGACAATGTTATCTCGACGTTTCATTCAGTGACCGGCTTTTATCAAGAGAGGTTTTATTGGCGCAATACGAAATTGTACGCATCGCCGTTAGTTCTAAAGCATTTAATTAGAGGTTTCCCTAAAGCTTCGCTTCACGTAGATTCTAACATATGCGTTGGATTTGCATTAAGAAAGAGATAAATGAGATGCGAATCACGGGGGGAGGGGGGTGAACCGAAAGATAGACTTGCAGTTTGCTACCCTGCACTGTGGAAGGGGTTAGAAGAAATAGAAAGATAAAAAGCAAACCGCATTCAGAAAAAGAAAGAAAATGTACGGACACGCTCATAAATAAGAACGCGGGAGTGTCAGAGTGACTAAATGTACGTATCATCATAACTTGAAAATGAACAGCTCTTAATTCCAGACTTTTAGCTTTAATACAACTCGAAAACGGCCAGTTGGACTAGTTTTATACTTGAGCACTGATAAGTTAAATCAGACAGCCGTGTCTTCCACAACATGAAAACTTACATGAACTATGGCGTCCGCCATCTGAAAACGGATAACCATAGCTCTCAGAACCCAAATATATTGACAATCTTGTGGTTTATACTACTAGAAGAATTTTCAAATTCTAGATAACGACCTAAAGGCCTAAAGATAAAGACTTGAAGGCCTGAAGACCTGCAAGACTATAAATGCAGGACCTGAACTATAGCAATAGTATATTACACAGCTCTGGTTTGCAGTACCTGAAAGCCTGCTATCTTATCTTCCAGAACACTAGAAACACTAATCTGCTCTACAGGTATTAAAACCCAATGACCCTGGAAACAACGCTCATGCGGCGCATTTGCTGGTCTCAATGACGGCTAAGCTCGCCAGCAGCTACGATACGCTGTCACTACCACCACAGCCCTAACTCCATGACGTAAAAAGCGCCCAGTAGCTTCAGCTTTCAATACCAGAAAAAGAAAAGTCATAACCGTACGCCCCACAGCGTAAGCGCTGACGGTCCGAGCTCCTCGAATACTTACTGCACAGCTCTCGTGCGAAGGCGCTGTCGCCCTTCCCAGCGGCTGCTTACCCCGTCGTCGTCGTCGTCGTCACCGCACTATCTTCCGCTTTGTGGCGACGCTTACCGACGGAAGCTTCCGGATTTTACGACTCCAACGACGTGGTGCCTTCCACCCTGGAAGCACGGCTTCCCAGCGCTGCTGACATTCGAGGCCCGGTCTGCAGCGACAGGCGCGGCTAAATTGCCAAGGAACTGGTGGTATCTGTTCTTATACGTTCGTTCTACTTACGAAAAATTTTTAGTGACTGTTCTTTCTGCGTTTCTTTCTTGGTTTAGTTCGTCCCACTGCCTACAAGAACGCCTTCCATGTCATAGCGCTTCATTTTCTCCTGCGATACTTGGTTCCTTACTGTCTCCTCCTCTTTTCTGTATTACATAGATTTTTTTCTTTTTTGTGGTGCTTGTAAAGTTCGATCGTCTTGCCGGTTGCGGTTACTCCCTTGCCGCTGTTTTTCAGGCGAACCGAGCGTGTATCGGTGGCATAAAAAAAGTTTTATTTACCGGCTCCCCCGAATGCGCGAGAATTCTTTCTTCCGTCATCGAATACGGAACGAGGCCGAAACTGAGAAAGCTCAGTCGAACGAAAGCGTGGGGTGCATCCTTCTCGTTACCTGTTGCTTTTGAACGCGCTGCCATTGTCTCGTGCATTCCTTGTGACTTCGAGAAGAAGCGTGCAGGACGTAAGAAATGGCTCGTTGGGCGAGAAATGGGGGAAGTCGCAGCTTTGGAAAGGAGTTCCGCTTACCTCCCAGACTTGCCCTGCAATTCAAAGTCGTCACCGCAGATGTCTTGTCAAATCAAAGTAAATGCGATACCGTACACAGTTGGAAGGAGATAGACCGTTTGCTCGTTCTTTCCTTCAGCGCTTGGAGCTAGTTCGTATAGCATTGTCAAAAGATATTTGCTCTTTAACTGTCGCCGTTTAGAGGTCGTATAAAGTTGTAATGTATGTGCTTCTCACATATTAGTTCTTCAGGTAAATCTTCACGGAACAGTTTACTTTCTCTTTCAGAATTATTTAGATTATAATTCAAATAATTCACTATGTTATTTATGGAAAATGTTGGCAACAGCTTTATGCCGCCGGCTTCTCCAGAGCGTTGAATAATTAAATGAGTAAAGGATGGTCATAGGTGAAATAAAGCTTTCAGCTGTATAACAGTTTGCAACCAAATGTGGGCAGTCACATGCAATAAAAAAAGCAGAAGAAATACATCACATTGCTCATAGTCTTATGTATAGACTGTAGGCAATTGTCTTTTAGTGTTCACAGACATTTAACAAACACCTTCCTTATAGCCGCTTTATACAAGAGAACTTAGATAATGAAAATAGGTTCAAATCTGAGTGCGCACGAAAAAAAAAAAAGAGTCCACTTGGGTAACCTATGACAGAGAAGCTAACTAGAATATATGAGGAAGCAACGAAAACAACAACATAAAAAAGACATTTTTTTTTCGGGTATTTGGATCTCCTATTTGCACATCGCTATTTACGTGCACGCGACTGTGTTCTATAAAACTCGCACTACGACGCTCTCCGATGGCACAGAGCACCGGCTTACGTAACACACACCGTACAAGTGCGAACGTTCTGAGCTATAGGCGCCGCTGTAGTGAGCCCCGTCCACCTAGCCTGAACTCGCCGAGCGCGGAAGGAAAGAAAAGCAAAAGGAAAGCACGCAGGGAAACTGGTGAAAGGAGTTAGGAATGACTCAAGTCGTGCGAGAACACGGAGTGTGGGCGCTTTCCGAGGTAAGCAAGCAAGTCAGGCACACTTATGGTTAGAAGCAACGCTAGGCAGTCTTCTGTTGCGCAAGAAATCGAGTAACCCATGCAGCAGCTCCATCTGGCGAAGCTGCGTAAGAGCACGCGGAGCGGTTGAAGCATGGCGAAGAGGGACAGCGCCACTTCGCCATGTCGGATGCAACCTGCGTAAGACGCAAGTTGCAATGCGGTATCGCGCACCGATGGTTAATGAGCACCGATGCGGATGGGGAGTCGACAAGCACGCCTTGATAGAGGTGCTTAGAACTGCACTCAAACACGAGTTGAGCCGCAAAGAAGCGGAATACACTATCTTAACGCAGACACATCTGCGCAACAGCGCTTGAAAGAAAAAAAAAGAGCGAGGGAACGCAAAAAGCGGACACCACGAATGTCGTACTAACGAAGCGTTTGCACTGCTGCCCAAATATGTCGGACCAAGTAGCCGATCAACTCGTGCTTAGAGCAGTGGAAGCATAGCCACGCGATGTTCTCGAACGTATACAGCTGGCTCTATAGCTACTCAAGGGACGTATGACGTTAGCTCGTAAAAGCACTTCTTAATGGGCCTATGACTGTGCGCTGGTTCCTTGCAAGATATACTCGTAAAGGCTAAGAACATTTCGAGAAAATAAATATTATACACATATACGCGACGCGTGTGTATTTCATCTGAGTTCATCGAAGAGAATAACTCTCATCCACCTGACGGTATATAGCACGAAACGATAAAGGAAACCAACACAGGTTTCGTAGAAAAAAAGATTCGCGCTTGTGCAAAAGTCTGTCTCGGTTCGCGGACGGAGCATGGTACCAACGCCTACCCGGAGGCTTCCACTGTACGATCTGAGCTAAGCAGGATATATATATATATATATATATATATATATATATATATATATATATATATATATATATATATATATATATATATATATATATATATATATATAAGGAAAGGCAGAGAGTTGCGCCTGAGCTTGGCTTGTGTGCTCTAGCCTGCTGCTCTATACAGGGAGAAGAGAGGAAGGAGAAGAAAAGGGGGCATGAGTGAAGTGAAAATGACGAAAGATTAGAGGAATGCTATATATGCACGATCTTGCAGCTCTGAGTGTAGAGTTGCAGCACCACACAGGCACACACCGACGTCGTGTAAATGTTCCAGTACATCCCGAAATGAAGATTGTTTCATATTTTGTCAAGCGATCACTGATGCAAGAGTAGGTCCTTAAAGACTTGCCGGGCATCGATATGCACCAGAAGGATAAACTAGTGAGTGGCCCTCATTCATCGGCGTGCGAAGTCGCATAAAGTCCGAGGTTGACTCCTAGTTCGCAGGGCGAGGGCGAATTAATCGACAACTCGATGCGTAAGGATACCGAATATTGCAAATGAGTTATGCGGAAATTGGCCAGGAAATGTGGATGACAATTTTCCCTTTTTATGAAACTGTCATCGCCTTGCGAGATTCCGCAAAACTGATTTACCATTGAACACAAGTTGTTTTAATGCTGTTTCTTGTCGATGTTCGTGTGCGTGGCGTATTTTGCTTTGCCTTAAAAGATGCATCTCTTCCGCAGTGGTCGTCATGCCGTGACTTTTCCCATCTAAAGATATCCTATGTTTCATAATGCAAATTTTTTTTTCTTTCTTACGGGTCGAGTACGCATGGCTTAATTTACAGCGCTCTGCTCTTTGCTGTTCGAGGCACGCCTATCAACTCAACTGAAATAAATGTCGTTATTTCTACGCTAAGATGTCGCAGAGCCAGCCAAAACGGAGGGAACGAAAATGCAACAAATCGTCTAGACGAAGTACTGAGCCATGAGGTATAAGGCTAGGTGGGGAACGACACGGATGTGAATGTATTGAAACTATACATGTAGGCGTGGGCAGGTGCACGAGAACGTACAAATTGACTAAACTACAAAGAGATCCACTAATAAATGAATTAAAAATTTAATTCTCGGCTTTACGTGCCAGAACAATAGCATAATCTTGAGACACGCCGTAGTGGGGCACTCCGGTGTTCTTTAACCTGCCCCCGCTGCACAGTACACGAGCTTTTTTTTTTTGTTTGCATTTCGCCGCCATCGAAATGCGGCCGCCATGGAAGGTATGTCATCTTGCGCCCTCGGGCTTGGCAACGCCGAGGCCACTATGCCACTACCGTGGGTACCCACAAACAAGGCAGATTTATATTGTGCATGTTTCACTCATGCATACTTAATTCATTGAGCTAAAAAAAGCCCGACCAGTCTGAACGTTTTACTATAGAGATATATTCATGTAAAAAAAAAAGAAGGGAAAGAATAAACTAACGTGCTGGCGAATTACCGAGAGTCACTACATCTTCAATTCAGAACCTACGGAAAGTGGATGCGAGGGTTACCTTTCACTACGCTGTACAGATTTACTGCGATGTAATATCAACATCGGTGCGTTTTAGGCGTCGACCAACACGTCATGTCGAAACTGCTTTGGACGCGTGCCTACCCGACCGGCATTGTGTTCGCCAACCTCGCTGCAGAAGCGGAGCGGCGCGTAGGCTGCACGTGACGTCTTTCTAGGCTTTGATGCATTTTCTTATTCTTGGCCAATCTTTGTGCAGCGTGCGGGTCTCTCCGTGTTTGCTGCAGTCTATTTTCTGTGCGGAAAGCAGTGTCCTGCTTACTGATGAGTTCACGCTTGAAGAAGTGGAAATGCTCGATGTGCCTGCACAGAAATGTGACAGCATGCGACGTTTAGAGAGCGCGGACAGCGACAGGACGCGACATTTTTTTTTAAATTTTCGTACTCTTCTCTATGTGTTTCACCTGGAGTTATTGTTTCCTGCGCCGCTGTAGCTGCACCTGAATTGCATGTTCGTCAGAGGGAAGCCCAGACAGTCGTCACTTCAAGGCGCCAGGAAAAAAACACACACATATATATATATATATATATATATATATATATATATATATATATATATATATATATATATATATATATATATATATATATATATATATATATATATATATATATATATATATGAATGTTATCGCTTCTAACGTGGAAATTGTTTTCCTGTTGCTTGGTTGCGTTGCATATTTATAGAACAGGAATAAATTGCGAGAGAATTGTTTTTCTTCGGACAAGTTTTGGACAGGTCTAGCGAGAGAGAGAGAGAGAAATGAAGAGAAAGGGCAGGGACGTTAACCAGATATTAGTCTCCGGTCTGCTACCCTGCACTGGGGTTGGGAGATAGGACTTAGAAAGAGCGCAGACAGGAAAGATTTTGTAAAAGCTAACAAACTGCATTGTGAATATAGGATCAAATAACACGTAGTCACTGCTCCAGTGGCATTGCACGTCACCTATTATTGCGATATAAATTGTGCAGACACTCCAGGCGCGTTCGCGACATCGTCGCTGCCGGCGTGCTGTCCCGGATCCAACGGTGCACACGCGGCCTGAGCGCCGAGTGTTGCAGGTCATGTCACGGGTTCGAGGAGCGATGGCGAACATGCGCCAGCGAGCTGATAAGACGCTTTGATGAATTCTTGAGATCACGTCATATGATTATGACGTGGTACCTATACGAATAAGCTAGCGACCGGGAAAGAATGCGGCGCTCTCACCCGAGAAGACAGCGCTCAACAAGGCACCAGTCTTCTAAGCTCACTCTTCAGGAAAGCGTTTATTTCCTCTCCAGTCGCTTGTTGAAATGCTTTAGGGCATCTCGCTCCAAAGTAAGTACATATAGTGTCACCTGGTCGGCTGAACTTCTAATACGCGGTGCACTTATACAGTGAAGGCGGCGGTAGCACGGAACCTTCTTTTGCGATAAGCATGCGCGCTTGCTGCTGCCGGCGCTCTTCGTCGCGCCATTGATGTGGCCGCGAGTGCTTGCGATCATCCAGGCAACTATGGTCATTTTGTATATGTAGGGGCCGAAAAAATACCTGGCAAGGTTGGTGGAGGGGGGGGGGGGGACGTTTTCTTTGTCGTTTTTTTTTTTCAGCACGAAGACAATGGAAAAATACCATCCAAATTTGCACATACAGTAAACAGAAGTGATGACGACGACTACAAGAAAACGGCCGCACAATTTTTGAGTGCCTTCATTATATGCTTTCAGATTCGTCTTGAAGGCGTAGCCCATAGCTTTCAAATGTAGCGGAATACAGGACGCACTCTGGGTCTTGGTTCATGAATCGCGTCTTGCACTCCGCGAAGCACATGGAACCATCAACCTGGTGACAAGGCCTCTGCACTGACTAACTACTTCTAAGCTGCTGCAGATACTTTCGCCGTCTGCCAGTTGTGAACGAAACTGGTCTTTGTTTGGAAATGTCCATAACAAGCATCGCAGCAGACTCACGTGTTCAAACTCTCGTGTTCGAAAACGTGTCTACGTACTATCAAATTTGCGTGAGAAAGCATTCGCGATCAATTCTAATGCGAGTGTGTCCAGCGAGAGTGACTCAGACACCTCGTGACCTTTCTCCCACTTATCGGACTAGTATTCTTTCGGAAAAGTCAAGGCATTCACGGTTCTTTGTGTTATTATCGCATGTAGTTCAAGATATTTATCTTTGATGGCTGGAAGAATATATTTAAGCTGGTTTTACTGGAATTTTTGTTCTGCTCAGCATATTCAAAATTAAAAAAAAAGAACACTTTTTCCTGCCGCTCAAAATTTCGGAAATTTTGCGTCTTTAGTCCAACTGTGACATTGGCCGCGTGAATGCTCGCGCGTGTTTAGCTAGTAAGCGCATGTATAGTGCCCATAAAGCTGCGAGCCTTACCTCATGAAATACGATATTAACCTTCATTGCCAGTATAGCGCTAACATGCCATGCAGAATACAGGTCCTCGCCTGTTTGCTCGCTTCCTACGATGGGTAACGTCCAACTTGTCCGCTTCGCTGTGGATCCGATGCTTTGATACGGCTGTGAATGTTTTGCCCTTCTGGTGAAACCGCGATATTTACCGCAGGAACAGCTTATGGCTGGGACATCCGCAGACTTCCGTTCCAGTACATAACGGAAGGTACGTCGTGACGCTGCATCGTGGTGCCAAGCCTGCCTGTTTCAAGCCAAACATGTAGACATATCTGAACAATTGGCCCGCTTCACAGGAAGTAAATGGTGTATACTTTCGCTTCATCTCCCCTCGACGATCTTCTTGAGAGTGGTTCTTGATATCTGGACATGAAAGCATAACTTATGATAATAATCATATATAGGGCGCTCCGGCTAACGTTAGCCAAGCTGTTATGTATCTTCTATCATATATTTTTCTTCATTTTTCTTTCTTTTAACACCTTGACTAACAGCACACACGGTATATGATGCTGACGGAACATGAAGCGAGAGAAAACATGCAGGGATTTAACTTCCACGCTCGAATAAAATGTAGGAGTAATAAGAAAAAGAGAAATGAACATGGACGAAAGATAACTCGCCGCACGTCTTCCGCATTACGGAGGCGATAGTTCACCATCAGGCTACCATGGCGGCCGCCCTCCCGTCCCCTTTCTTGAGTATTTGTGCATGTATACAATATTACCCTTGGGTACGTGAGCAGCACCACTAGCGACCAAGTCCGTGTATGGGGAACATTTCAACCGCTGGCGTCGCGTTGTACGTTAACTTAGGAGCAGGAAATAGGCCTAAACCATAGTTTGCTACGTCACGGCTTCAAGGCTGCCAATGTCGGGAGTCTCACTATTGAATGACCGAAGTGTAAGGAGGTAGCGAACGGCTACATTTATGTGATTTACAATTTGCGAGAACCGGTGCCAATTCATCGCGAGCGATCCCTTTTCTGGCAAGTGGACGTGGCATCACGAAGACGAAGCATGGCCCGAAACAGCTAGCCGGGCTTTTCACCCGGGTTTATTCCGCAATCTATACGAAGCAAACAGACAATTAAGTGAGAGATAACACTGGAAAGATTAGCCGTTACGTTTAATTGAAATGCAGAATTACCAAGGAAAACGAAAAGTGGACGAAAAGAAAACGTAGTGCCACCAAATAAAGCGTCAGGGGGAAGTTTTTGGAAACTGTAGCAAGAAACGCTGTAGACGCGCTATGCTCCAATTCATGCATCCTAGGCAACACTACGAAGGCTAGCGAGACTTCTCCCACAGCTCACATTCGCGACCAAAATATAATGCATCACACATGAAGGAAACATGTGTAAGCGTCAAGTTCGATGTAACATTGAGTCTCGTACGTTTACGTCGCAGTAGATTACGTACATATTACATAAACGGAGTTGCAAATATGATCTTTACCACCTAGCGGCCGAACTGACAGACTTTCGCGCTCGCGACCAGGACATAGAAAGCCGCGCAGTGGAAACACAAATGTGCTAAAGTAATTCGTGGTTCGACATAATTTCACGTCCTCAAGTTGTGGCTGCAACATGTGAAGTAGTAGTAGTAGAAATTGTCGCGGACCAATAGCAACTGCTCCACGAAGCGCACGGAGGGATAGCTGTACGACTTCAATACTTGCGTAGCTCTCACAGTGTTGCTTGAAAGTATGAAACAGAGTATAGTCGCACAGACAGGGACTATCTGCCGCTTACATGCTACTTTACAGACCTCTTTGTCATTACTTTCAGTGTTCCTGCAGCGATCACTAGCTTCAGCTTCAGCGGTCGTGTAGTTTGCGTTGTCGAATGAAGGAACTACGTGTATCTTGAGCACCTCTGCCGCGGTACAACACGTACGATAATCTCCGCTGCATTAAACCCGCTCCATGACGTTTTAAAAGCACGGAAAGTGTGTCGATCAAGGCGTTTTTACACTGCACAGAGTCGACGAGTCAGAGTATCGCTTCCCCCTTTCCTGTTTACAGTAAATATTTCTATCTATTCGCCCCGACAATCATTGCCATTGAGGCGAAAAGCTTAGGCGAAATGGCCCACGCCTCAACTCCTCGACAAACCAGTTGTTGGCGTGATTATCTGCGTTACTCCTGCCCAGCTATTTGCTTACAAGTTGCAGCAGCAGTTAAACGCTACGGGCAGTTGCTATACAGTTTCCTTTCTGTGAATGTCTTAACCTGTCGTTTATATCAGAGATAGAGAGGCCCCAAAGGAGGAAATTGGTTGTGAAAATGCTTGGCAGCCGCACTTGAAA
Source organism: Dermacentor variabilis (assembly GCF_050947875.1). Taxonomy (NCBI): domain Eukaryota; kingdom Metazoa; phylum Arthropoda; class Arachnida; order Ixodida; family Ixodidae; genus Dermacentor; species Dermacentor variabilis. The sequence goes on along the minus strand of NC_134576.1, from coordinate 143,682,409 downwards.
GAATAGCCGCCACTAAACCAGTGCCTCGCCGTCATGTCACCGTTCTACCATGGCGTGGCCATAGGCCGTAGAGATGAAGCTATATCAGGCCTGAAAAGTGTGAGTGGCGTACCCTCACGTGTGGCGGCACCGTGTAACAAGCTTACGTGCAAAAACAGTGCATTGTGTGACGCGTGGCGCCCTTTCTCGTGCGCCGCATCGTTCATTGGATGGTCTGCAGAAGGATTGAAAAGCGAGCGTGTTGGAACCTACCCATTCTTGAGCGGCGTACTTACAACGAAACACGAGAAAGAATACAGGACAAGTACCGTATTCTTTCTCGTCTTTCCTTTGTACGTGCGCTGCCCAAGTATGGACCACAAGGTATGGCACTGCGTGCACTGGCGGATCCAGAAAAGAGGCGCTCCGGCGCTACACTTTAGTGCTGACGGTATTGATCGTGCAGCGCAAGGTCACGTGATCATTGAGGTGATTTCTTCAGAAAAACAAAAAACAAATGAAAGCTTCAGGGAGGGCTGATTTGCGAAACTTTGTTGCATGACGTTAATGCTCCCTCCTAATAATTGTCTTCGTCCATAGTAGAAACCGACAAAACAAAACTTGATTAAAACATATAATCTTTATTTTTGGTCTTCTTATGATCTCTACAATCGGAATTAAAAGCATAGCATGGAACGCTGAAACATATTACGTATTACAGAGCAGTTCACATCCCACAAGCATTGCGTATTACAAACTCAAAACCGAATATTTCCGAGCAAACCAGATTGCACACTCTGGCGTTTGTGTTCACTATATAGCGTGCATCAAAGTGCAGATGCAAAGTAGCGCACATTCTCTGCCCTAGGATGAGTTCTACAGAAATAACTGCTATCCACACGACGGCAGCACAATGCAGAGAAATGCACTTGGTTGGGGATCCTCGAAATCGCTCTTTTTGAGCAGTGATGTCCACCCTGCGGCTTTTCGCACAACGTTTTAGAACGCGACTTGCTGTATTGGTCGGTCTTTCAGCTGTATGTTTCAAGGCATTATGACGGGCACGGCACATTATACCGCTCGTCAGACGTGCTGATGCCCAAGTGTGTGCCAGGCCTCACAGCCTTCCCTCCTGCAATCCTTTTGAGTTTTGTGAGGAGGAAGCAACGCGAATGAAGCGACAATGTTGCGCTCAGGTTGTAGTTCATATTTGGAAAGTATAAGGCGGGACCTATGCGTCGCACATATAGGCATTGTGCCAAGGCAGAGTTGTAGTGTCGGCATGATGCGTTACGTGGTCGGATTTCGTAATGCTGGATTCCCTTGGCCCCGAACGAAGTACCATCGCGAGCACTGCTGAATACAAGACGTCAGCGCCGCAGCTAGTTTATTTTTATGCACTTCGCCATTACGCTAGGAACGGGGCTAAAACAGCCAGACTGTCTACACGCACACGCGCGCACACACACACGCGCACGCACAAAATGTTTCAAAAATAAGTTTTTTCTTTAAAATCATTTGAAAGCAGTTTTCTGCAAGCATGCGCCCCCATTTATGTTTTTTATTTTCAGAAGTACGATATATGCTGGAACCCATATTCCGCTTCCGCAGCAGCAAAGTGCAAAATGAAATTTACGGTCATTACGAATAAAACCAATTCCGACATCGCGTAAAAGCGGGTTCGAGCTTGGGCAGTGCATTTCCTGTAGCGTGACAAAAAAAAAAAAGCTCCAAAAGAGCCAAAAAGAAAAAAGGAAGCAATACCCACGTGCGGCAAATTGCACTTCACAGCCTTTATAAGTAACAATGCCAGCCCTGATCCTAGTTGCGGATGAAGCGAATATTCTTAAGGACATGGTCATCGAGGTACACTTTCGTGCGATGAAGGAACGCATTCGAGACGCTCGTCAACAAAGGCTGGTCCCACTTCCATGGTGGTTCGGTTCGTATACCATTTCCTTCAGTTATACATACATACATATATAATAATAATAATAATAATAATAATAATAATAATAATAATAATAATAATAATAATAATAATAATAATAACATATTGAAACATCATCATCAGCCTGGTCGCGCCCACTGCAGGGCACAGGCCTCTCCCATACTTCTCCAACTACCCCGGTCATGTGCTAATTGTGGCAATTTCGTCCCTGCAAAGCTCTTAAGCTCATCCGCCCGCCTAACTTTCTGCCGCCGCCTGCTACGCTTCCCTTCCCTTGGAATCCACTCTGTAACCCTTAATGACCATCGGTTATCTTCCCTCCTCATTACATGTCCTGCCCATGCCCCCCATTTCTTTTTCTTGATTTCAGCTAAGATGTCATTAACTCGCGTTTGTTCCCTCACCCAATCTTCTCTTTTCTTAGCCCTTAACCTTGCACCCATCATTCTTCTTTCCATAGCTCGTTGCGTCGTCCTCAATTTACTTTAAGTAGAATCCTTTTTGTAAGCCTCCAGGTTTCCGCCCCATACGTGAATACTGGTAAGACACAGCTGTTATACACTTTTATCTTGAGGGATAAGGGCAACCTGGGCTGTTCATGATCTGAGAATGCCTGCCAAACGCACCCCAGCCGATTCTTATTCTTCTGATTATTTCAGTTTCATAATCCGGATCCGCGTTCACTACCTGTCCTAAGTAGATGTATTCCTTTACCACTTCCAGCGCCTCACTACCTATCGTTAACTGCTGTTCTCTTCCGAGACTGTTAAACATTACTTTTGTTTCCTGCAGGTTAATTTTTAGAGCCACCCTTCTGCTTTGCCTCTCCAGGTCAGTGAGCATGCATTACAATTGGTCCCCTGAGTTACTAAGCAAGGCAATATTATAAGCGAATCCCAAGTTACTAAGGTGTTATCCATTAACTCTTATACCCAATTCTTCCCAATCCAGGTCTCTGAATACCTCCTGTAAACAATGCTGTGAATAGCATTGGAGAGATTGTATCTCCCTGCCTGGAAACATACAATCCCCCAAAGGAAACAGGGAGGGAGCACGCTGACAACTGCCACCGTGAGGGGCAAAACCTGCCTACACTTTCCGGAGGAGGGAATGAAAAGAGGAGAAGAAAATAGGAATGAATATAGGAAATAAACTAATGACAGAGACGCGGAGAAAAGAAAGTAGGAACACGGAAATGTCTGTAAATGGGAGGCCACATCAGTTTTCTGCATGAAAGTTAGCAAGGCTCCACGGGCCTGGTCGCGTTTAGCAGCAATCCCTCTCCGAAACAGGCAATCGTCAAGGGTCGTACGCTTGAGTCGAATCATTCAGTATACACACAGCCCGGAGACAGCTGTTCAGAAACACGCGCTCATCAGCTGAAAAACAGTCACGCCAGAATAAGAACTTGAAAGACCAAGAGCTTACAGCAGCACTTCCTCTTTTTTATGTTGAAGAAGAGGCGATTCGAACGTTCGCAAATTTCCCTCACTCTTTGGGGAATGAATGAATGTCACAAAGGAGGCACCCCGGCGAAGGTGGAGCCCTCAGTCCAGGGCTCCTGTGGCCTTTCCCATCTTGCTAGCTCTGTCGATCAGCTTGCGCTGTTCTTCAGGCTTCGAGAGCAGGACAGCGCAGCCTCCCACTGCTCCGGTGCTGGTGTTTTGGGTACTGGCGCTACCTTTGGCTTTTGGCAGGCTCATGTAACGTGGTAGAGCGTTGCGTGTTCCCCGCATAGCGGGCATTTATTGTCATATGTTGCCGGATAGATTTTGTTGCGTAGACTCAGTTTGGGGTATGTATTAGTCTTCAGTTGTCTCCAGGCAACCGACTGCTCTCTACTAAAGTCTTTGTGTGGAGGGGGGTAGATCTTCCTTAAGAGCCCTAAGGTTTTCTAAAATTGCTCCATAGCGTCTGGTGACTGTGTCCGGTTCCCCGTCGCGCCCCCCAATTGTCGTATGCTCAGGCGTTGGCATCGGCACTTTGGTTCCCTGTCACAGTTTCATGGCCTGGTGTCCACGTAATGAAGCATCTCGAAAAGGTGATCTTTGTCGTCTTGAGTATGCGGATTGCAGCAGTGGATATGCGTCCACTGCTGTACCTTCTGCACGCTTCTTGCGAGTCCGTAAGTATTGCTGTAGTGGCCTCTTCGCCCTGGTGGGTGATGGCCAGTGCGATTGCCGCTTCCTCAGCCTCGAGGATGTTGTTGCCTTTGATCGAAGCGCAATGAACTTCTCTAAGCTGGTGATCAACAACGCTGAATACCGCCCCGGAGTACTCTTTGTATGTGGTCGCGTCGACGTAAAACACCTCTTTCCTCCCCGCGAGATATTTTTGTGTGCTTATGATCTTGCCTTTCTTCTGGCCTTGTGTATTTGAGGGTGCATGTTTCTCGCTATCGGGCTGACCTCAATGATCTCTCGAACCTCTTTAGGTATGCTTTCGGTGCTGTTAATTTCTCTGCAAGCATCCCTCATGCCCAGTATCTTCAGCGTGTTCCTGCCCGTTGGGGTGAGCATGAGTCTCATTTTCTGCGCGTGAAGGTGAGCTTCGATGTGTTCTAGCACTGTGTTGTTTATTCCCAATTTAAGGAATTTCTCCGTCGCGGTGTTGACCGGCAGTCCAAGAACGCATTTGTAAGCTTTCCTAAGGATTGCCGCTAATTGTTCTTTTTCCTGCTCGAGCGGTGTTTGGTAGGGGACACTGTATACAGTGCTGCAGACCACGAGGGCATGTATTAGTCTACATGTGTACTCTTCCTTCATACCTCATAGTCTGTTTGAGATTCTTGCGATCATGCTCGTGATCTTCGCTTTGGTGTTTGCGAGCTTTCTGATTTTTTGATCCACACGACAGTTGCTTTGTATCCACATGCCAAGGATTTTACTTGGGATACCTCCGTAATCTTCTTCCCCCCTATGAAGATGTCTATGGAGTTTTGCAGATTGTATCTTCTGTAGACTCTGAGCACCTCGGATTTCTCCGGAGAGCATGCAAGTCCGCAGTGTTCAGTGTATGCGTGGTCTGTATCTGCTGCACTCTGCAGAAGTTCTTGTTTTTCTCCTAAGGATCCCTTGGTCACCCATATTGTGACGTCGTCGGCGTATATGGCATGCTGAATCCAATTTTTTCGAGCTGCCGTGCTAAGCCGATCATAACAATGTTGAAAAGCATAGAGGATATCACAGAGACTTGCGGTGTTCCCTTTTTGGGCGTGTTGAAGGTGTCAGTCCTGATTCCTCCTATACCAATGGTGGCGGTTCTGTCACTGAGGAAAGCTTTGACGTAGTTTTGTATTCTCTGCCCGCAACCAATGTTGCTGAGACCTTCCAGCACAGCACATTGTCGAAGGCCGCCTTAAGATCGAGTGCAAGCAAGATATTTTCTCCGCATTTCGGGATGATAGTAAGTGCCTTCTCCTTAATCTGCAGGAGGATGTCTTGCGTTGAGAGGCATTTTCTAAATCCAAACATAGTGTGTGGCAGGAGCTCGTTATCCTCCAGGTGGGTCTACAACCCCTGAAGCACGATTCTCTCGTATACTTTTCCCAAGCAGGAGGTTAGCGAAATTGGTCGCAAGTTTTTTAGGCAGGAAGTCTTTGCGGACTTCGGAATAATTACTATTTCCGCATGTCTCCAGTCGTCCGGGATGGTCCCCCGTTCCCATTGTTTATTTACGAATTCTGTAAATCGTTTGATCGAGTTTTCGTCCAGGTTTCTTATCATGGCGTTGGTGATGCCATCCTTACCTGGCGTGGTGTTCTTTGTAGCAGACATTACAGCGTGTCTGACTTTTTCTGTGGTAATGGGTTAATCTAGAGTGGGATTTGCTTCGCCCGTGTATGCCAAGCTGTAGTCGACGTCCGTTGTATCCCCAATGTAGCGCTGCTTGATGTTCTCTAGCATTTCCCGGTCTGTGCCTTGGCCTTGGGATTGGTGCATGATCCGTTGGGTCGTTTTACGATTTTCTGACTTGGTCATGGTTGGGTCTATGAGAGTCCTTAGCAAGGCCAATGTCTTTTTCCAGCCTAGGGTCCCCTGTAGCGCGTTGCATTTTTGGTCCCAGTTGCGCCCTGAGAGTTCTGTCGCACACTCTTCAGCTTGTCTGTTGACCTCGACGATCTTTAGTCTGAGTTTTCTGTTGTGCTTCTGCCGCTTCCATCTTCTTAGTAGCCTCCGTCGGGCGTCCCATAGGTGTAAAAGATGCTTATCTACCTCGGGTGTGTTGGTGGTGAGGGCGACCTCTCGGGTTAGCCTTTTGCAGTCTGCCTTGATTCCTGCGACCCAGCTCGCAATGTCTGTTATCTCAGTGTCTTCGGGCTCCGCCCTAGTTTTTCTATAGGCTACCCAGTCGGTGATCCTAGCCTGGCCAAGCCTTTTCCTGATCGGGAGGGTTTCTATCTTGATGCGCAAAATGAAATGGTCACGACTAAGCGTTTCCCCATCGTTTTCCCATCGAACATCCCCTACCCCTCTGACGAATGCCAAGTCTGGGCATGAATCTCGGTTGATACTGTTCCCCACTTGCGTGGGTTGGGTGTGGTCTGTGATGAGACTGAGCCTTCTGCGATCCGCGTATCTGGCTAGATCCCTGCCTTTTTGAGTTTCCTTTACGTAGCCTCAGCTTTTGTGCCGGGCATTAAAATCCCCCAGGATGACGAGACCCTTCTTGCCTGCTGCTTGTTCTGCCTTGCGTAGCAGGTAGCCGAAGTTTTCTTTCCTCTGGCTGTGCGGGCGGTACATGTTAAGGAGAAAGATGCTTTCTTGGCTTCTTTTTTGGGTAATAATTTCAATAAAGGCGGGGTCAATGTACGTTGCGCCGATGTCGTGTCTGATTGCGGGCACAGCTTTGGCAACCAGCGTCACGACCTTATTTGCCCGAGCCCTTCATAGACCGAGTAGCCCGCAAGAGTGGATGAGCAGCCGTTTTCCTGTAAGGCGATTATGTCTGGTGGAGCTGTGCGGTTAGTGATGTGTTGTTTAAGAAGACACTGCTTTCTGCGGATCCCTTCTCAGTGCCTTAAGCTCATCTATGAGCTCGTTGAGCTTCTGTATAGGCTCAGCATTTTCTGCCCTGAGATTCTGAATAGCTTGCCTTAGCTCGTTTATTTCGTCGTTCGGCGTGTTCGTGTTCTTTGAGGCAGTGGGAGAGGCCGTGTAAAGATGCGCTTTCCTGCGCTCCTTAGTGTCTTCTTCTTGTTTATGGTCATCTTCTGCTGCTTCTTTTTCGTTTCCGGAGCCTGCCTGGTCTTGGACGCGGATCTCGACCTTGAACTGGACCTGAATGTCGAGCTGGAGTCCCTACTGAACCAGCGTTTCCTGGTCCGGCCACGTCCACCGGCGTCCCTGGCTTCGGCGTCTGGTTCCTCTTTATTTCTCGCCCGTGGGCTCTTCGGTTTTCAGAGGCGTTCCTTGCAGTCCTTTGCCCGTGTGGGGTGCGCTTCCTTGCATAGCGCACACCTGAGCTCGCAGGTGTGTCCGTCCTCGATGACTGGCTCGGCGCAGTTCGAGCAGACAACGGCGTCAGGTGTCGGGCATACATCCGCCCTATGCCCAGGCGTGAAGCATATGTAGCAAACTTGCCGCGATGACCGATAGAGGTAGCAACGTGTCTCGCAGCCGTAGTAGTAAACGTAGCGGAGGACAATCTTGCCCTCGAAGGTAATGACCGCGGTTTGGAAGTTTCCAAGCATTTTTGCGTAAAGTATTTTGACTCCTTGGGTACGTACCCGAAGGTGGGCTAGTAATTCGGTCGGCGTTGTACCGGCGTCCAGTCCGTGAATTACACCTTTACACGAATTGTCCGGCGCTGCCACGTAAGCTGTCACTGCATAGTCTTTCGCACCAAAACGTAGACTTGGAACGCTCTGCACTACATTGGCAGTCTCCATGCTTGGCGTGCTGATTATGGCGATGTTCGATCCGTTGCACAACCGTATAAGCAAGTTGCCTTCGTTGCACATGTCTGGGTTTCCACATGCTTTGGTTATAGACCGGGCCGTCTGATGCGTGCTCAGTTGACTGATGTTGAACCCATTCTTCGGTCTAATGATGACTTTGAAATCGGACTTCGGCAGTGGAGGTAGCTTCTCTTGGCGGATAGGATTTCCCTTCAGTTTGGGCCGGCTCGGCGCTGATTTGTCCACCGCTTCGGTCCCGGTATCCGGAACGGCGATCAGCCTTGAGTTGTGGTATTTTGCAGTAAACCATCCCCCGTTGTCAAGGGTTTTCTTTTGCGAGAGGTCGGTAGCGTTGTCTTCGCGTTGGGGGTTCTTTTCGATCGGCGTCGTGGTTCCGATCATCGCAGACGCGTCGTCGTCAGCCATCCTGGCGCGTCCCGCACGAGCTGGAGCAGCGTTCTTCTCCGCGAATCTTCGAATTAGCAGAGAATGAGGAAATATGTACTTACGGTTGAAAACCGGTTATCCACGGCTTTTGCTTGTTTAGTAGAGGACGATAGAGTAGTGTATTTTCGGCGACGTCGAGGTTTTCAGGCTGAAATGAGGCGTCGAGGCAGGTCCGTTTGGTCCCCTAGCGTTCTTTCTCTTCGGGGACAACTCGTCACTCGTGCTGATTACTTCGCATGCTATATGCAAAATTTTTCAAAAATTGTTGGCTCAGCAACGGGAAAACCAAACACTGCGGAAAATGCCTAGTGCCCGTTGAAAATATTGTTTTATTATTCGGCTATCCCGTCTTGGTTAAGAGGCGCTCATACATCCATACATCCATCCATCCATCCATCCATCCATCCATCCATCCATCCATACATACATACATACATACATACATACATACATACATACATACATACATACATACATACATACGTACGTACATACCTATATATGTACGCACACACACACACACACACACACACACACACACACACACACACACACACACACACACACACACACACACACACACACACACACACACACACACACACACAAACACACACACACACACATATATATATTGTTACAAGCACGGGGAAAAGGGGTTTATTTAGGCGTGCGAGGGCAGGAACGGCAGGCTACGAAGAACAGGAATGGCCGCTGCACAGTCTTCGTTCTCCTCTTCTCCTCTCTTCTTGATCCCCGCGTCCCTTTGACGCGCTTGGACGTAACATACCTCCCCTCGCAGACAAAGCCCCCTGGGCGAGTCAACTAGCTTGTCGTGGCGTACATGATTTCAACCGTGCGACATGCGCGACTTGTGTCCTAGCAGAACGTCTACCAGTGTTCGTGAGGCGCGCGAGAGTATAGTTCACTTCGCTGACTGTCGATGACAACATACGGTCCATCGTAGTTTGCCAGCAGCTTTTGACACAAACCGCGCTTCCTTGTGGGAGTCCAAAGCCAAACGAGATCACCAGGGTGATATGTAACAGGCCGATGTCGTGCGTCGTAGCGGGCTTTGGAGTTTTCTTGTGATGCCAAAGTCCGCAGACGCGCAAGTCGCCGAGCCTCTTCAGCGAGGCATAGCGTATCGGCGACCGTAGGATTTTCGTGGTGGTAAAAGGGGAGGACAGTGTCGAGCGTATACTGGGGCGGCCGAGCATATAGAAGGAAGAAGGGGCTGTAGCCGGTTGTCTCGTGCTTGGCGGTGTTGTAGGCGTAAGTAATAAACGGTAAAACTTCATCCCAATTCTTGTGATCGGACGCAACATACATGGAAAGCATATTGGTGATTGTTCGATTAGTGCGCTCAGTGAGGCCGTTCGTTTGCGGATGATACGGCGTCGAGTGCCGGAGGTGCGAGTTACATAAACGCACAAGCTCTTCCACGATATCCGCCGTGAATTGACGTCCTCGGTCGCTTATGATAACACCAGGCGGTCCATGTCGTAGAAAAATAGCGTGAAGTAAGAAAAGCGACACTTCGGTGGCAGTTGCTGATGGTATAGCCGCCGTCTCGCAATAGCGTGTGAAATAGTCGGCGCAGACAATTATCCAGCGGTTCCCCTTAGATGACTTTGGAAAAGGGCCTAACAGATCAATTCCAACTTGCCGAAAGGGTGAGCTGGAAGGCGGCACAGGTTGAAGGAGACCAGATGGGGCAGTGGTTGGGCGTTTCCGACGTTGGCACTGTATGCAGCTGGCGACATAAAACTCAACCGAATGTCGCATCCGGGGCCAGTAAAAGCGTTCTTGAATGCGATAAAGTGTGCGCACAGTGCCTAAGTGACCGGAGGTAGGGTCATCGTGCATAGCCTGAAGGATTGTTGGCCGGAGACGCTCCGGCACCACTAGAAGGAAGCGTGCACCCGTGCTTGAGTAGTTCTTTTTGTACAGGAGCCCGTCACGTACACAGTAGCTGCTTGTTGCACTTGAATGGGCAGAAGTAAAGAGTGGCTCCAATTTAGTGTCTGTCCGTTGTTCTGCTTTGAATGCATCGATATCTGGAAAAGTGGGTGTCACAGAAGCGACGAGATGATCAAAATCGTCTGCGTCGCAGTCCGTCGTGGCAAGCGGCATACGGGAAAGGCAGTCTGCGTCAGCGTGTTTTCGGCCATTCTTGTAGGAAACAGTGAAGTTATATTCCTGCAACCTCAAAGCCCAGCGCGCAAGGCGACCACAAGGGTCGCGAAGGTTCACGAGCCAGCACAGGGAATGGTGGTCTGTGACGACTTGGAATGGGCGTCCGTACAAGTACGAGCGAAATCGCTGAACCGCAAAGATTACAGCGAGGCATTCTTGTTCTGTCACCGTGTAGTTGCGTTCAGGTTTGCTCAATGAGCGACTTGCATAAGCAATCACGTGCTGACGGTCGTCATAGCGTTGGACCAAGACGGCACCCAGACCAACGCCACTAGCATCTGTGTGGATTTCTGTTGGCGCAGTAGGATTAAAGTGGCGAAGGATAGGTCGGGAGGTTAACAGGAACTTCAGCTGACGAAATGCAGAATCGCACTCGGGTGTCCACTCAAACCGTGCGTCTTTATGTAGCAGATTTGTCAAAGGATAAGCGACGTCAGCAAAACCAGGAATAAATCGGCGAAAGTAAGAGCAAAGACCCAGAAAACTACGAAGTTGCTTCACTGACTGCGGTGCACTGAATGCCTCGACAGCTGCCGTCTTGAGGGGATCAGGCCGGATACCGTCTTTGTCAACAAGATGACCCAGCACAAGTGTTTGACGGTCACCAAAGTTACATTTCTTGGAGTTCAGAACCAGGCCAGCGTTTTTGATGCAGTCGAGGACAAGATCCAGGCGCGTATTGTGTTCATTGAATGTGCGCCCAAATATAACAACGTCGTCAAGATAGCACATACAGATGTTCCACTTTAACCCACGTAGAATGGTGTCCATGAACCTTTCAAAGGTTGCTGGAGCGTTGCACAACCCAAATGGCATCACATTGAATTCGAATAATCCATCCGGGGTTATGAAGGCTGTTTTCTCCTTGTCTGCCGGGTGTATCGGGATTTGCCAATATCCTGAGCGCAGGTCCACTGAAGAAAAATAAGAGGCCGAATGCAGGCAATCAATTGCATCATCAATCCGGGGCAGAGGGTAGACATCCTTCTTAGTCACGGCGTTTAATCTTCGATAATCGACGCAAAATCTCCAGTTACCGTCTTTCTTTCTGACAAGTATGACCGGAGCTGCCCAAGGACTCGAGGACTCTTGTATTATTCCATTTTTCATCATGTCATTCACTTGTTCCCCGATTATCTTCCGCTCGTTAGGCGACACGCGATAAGGCTTTTGCCTGATCGGGCGCGCAGATCCCGTATCGATAGTATGGCGTGTTCGTGACTCGGGGATCGAGAACGCTTTGTCCGGCTGCGCAAAGTCAAACACTGACAGATGCTTAGAAAGCGTATCCACCAAGGTATGGCGCTCCCTTGTGCTGACTGACTTGTTTATCATAGACAGAAGCTTTTTGTCTGAGACGTGGCGAAGGTCAGCAGGTTCACACGGCCGATCTGTTAGTACGGCTACGGACGAAGACGTGTATTCTGTAAAGTAGGCGAGTTTCAAGCCGTCTGGAAGCAGGATGGGTTCTGCCGAGCAGTTGGCCGTCCACAAGCCAGCACGCCCGTTGCCGATGGATACCACACAATGAGGGACAAAAACGTTCTTCTTCATACAATTGAGATACATTGGCTCTACGGAGGCATCAAAACTGTCTGGAACTTCACCGCGACACACAACCGGCACGCACACAGAGGTGGACGCAGGCACAACAGTAGCTGCAGACACACAAAGTTCACCTTGACGGCAAGTCTCCTCTAAGAGCCCGGACGAAACATGGCCATCGACGCAAACTTCCCCCGTGCGACAATCGACGGTCGCACCACACTGTCGCAAAAAGTCGATGCCCAAAATCACTTCGTGCGTCGATCGGGGAATAACTACAAACTCCGTCGCGAAAACTCCACCAGCCAAGGATACGTCAGCAGTGCACACACAAACAGGGCGCAACGACTCGCCGCTCACTCCACAAAACGTTGCAGCCTGGTCCCACCGAAATACAACTTTACGCCCCAACCGACCTTTAAACCCGAGACTCATTACGGATACAGTTGCTCCGGTATCCACTAAAGCCATTGTAGGAACACCATCAACAAGTACATGCACTTTGTTCTTAATCATAGCAACTGCGGGGGGCATTTCTGTCGATAGCACGTGTCGAGCGACCTCACCCCCATCGGCCGCGCTAGCTAGTTTTCCGGTTGTGAAGGCGAGGAGGAGCGGCGCACTGGCGATGGCGATTGACGTAAACGCGGTGCACGAGAAGTTGGCGGTGGCGTCAAACTCCTGTCAGATGCCGGCGAGCGGCTCCTGAAGCTTCTCTGCCAGTAATCGTTGCCAGGAGGGACGCCAGCAGACCAAGAGGTGGTGTACGGCTGTTGAGTTGTCCTCGTAGGAGGTGTGGGCCTTGTTGAAAATCCGGATCGACCATTCCACGTTGTTGGGCGACGATTGCAAAACCTCGCTATGTGGCCCGCGACACCGCATTGGAAACACACCGGCAGATGCCTCGAATTGCGATGTTCTTCCATGTAGTCGCGCATGTTGCTGTCGACTGCATAGACAGCAGGTGGGTGACATTCATCATGGCTAGGCATCGGCCGCCGGGAGGCCTGCGTGCGGCGTGGGTGTTGGCCGTAGTCATGGCCTTGATAGCTCATGGTCCCTCTCGTTTGTGGGGTAGACCTATACTTCATGGTCGCTGAGTGAACCGTGGGTTGCCATGCGGTCGAAACGGCCGTGTTTCTCATCTCGTGTGGTGAGTACGCGCCAGTGATGCCGGGTGTGCAACGGTACATCTCTTCCTGATGGAGCAACTCTTCGCGAACAATCTGCCGTATAGTGGATGGAAGGTCGACACACGAGCTCGGGTCTACACTCGCCACCGTTGTGACATTAGCCAGGCGACCAAACTTCGGTATTATCCGTCGCATCTTCAACGTCTCAAAGGTCCTGCAGTGGCGAATGACGTCAGACACGGAGTCCAAGCTTTCCTTGCCGATCAAAAAATTGTAGACGTCTTCGGCTATTCCTTTCAACAAATGTCCCACTTTGTCATCTTCAGACATCTGAGAGTTGAATATTTTACACAATTTCAGCACTTCTTCGATATAAGTCGTACAGGTCTCGCCGGGAATCTGAGCTCTTTGCGAAAGCGTCTGTTCAGCGCGTTTCTTTTTTGCGCTAGAGTCTCCAAAACACGCTCTGAGCTCCTCGACGAAAAGCTCCCACGAAGTGAGCGTGTCTTCGTGATTCTCATACCAGACGAGCGCTGTGTCGGTAAGGGAAAACACAACATTGGACAACTGTGCGGTCGAGTTCCAACCGTTAGACCGGCTCACCCTTCGGTAGTTCGTGAGCCACTCGTCGACATCTTCTCCGGCTTTTCCTCCGAAAGTGAGTGGCACCCGGTAGTATTGCCACGGAACACCAGGTGTTGGCCTTGAAGCCGCGTCAGATCCTTCGGGAATCTGGCAGGCGTGTTCAGGCATGGCAGGTGAGGGTGGCGGAAGTCCGGCAAGTCGACGGCTTCGGCGAAGTTGTAGCAGCGTAGGCTCCGTGATTACGAGGTTTACCCCGCACCGTCCACCAATTTGTTACAAGCACGGGGAAAAGGGGTTTATTTAGGCGTGCGAGGGCAGGAACGGCAGGCTACGAAGAACAGGAATGGCCGCTGCACAGTCTTCGTTCTCCTCTTCTCCTCTCTTCTTGATCCCCGCGTCCCTTTGACGCGCTAGGACGTAACAATATATATATATATATATATATATATATATATATATATATATATATATATATATATATATATATATATATATATATATATATATATATATATATATATATATATATATATCAGAATATTTTATGTCCACTGCAGGACGAAGGCCTCCCTGCGATCTCCAATTACCCCTGTCCTGCGCCAACCGATTCCAACTAGCGCCCGCGAATTTCCTAATTTCCTAATTTCCTAATTAATCAGAAAAGCCATCAAGGCTGCGCTTGGTCTGCCTATGACTACGTCAAACGATATGTTGTTACGACTGGGTTTGCATAATACTTTAGATGAAATTGCTGAGGCTCAACGTACCGCACAGAGGGAGCGGTTGCTAGGTACACCAGCGGGTAGGTATATATTAAAGTCAATTGAAGAATCGGTGGCTGTGTCGCACGATAGGGCGCCTCTACACGAGTTGAACGTGAACCTTAGGGCAAATATCATGGTTCGTCCATTTCCGCGGAATGTGCACCCCGTGCACAATGTAGGGAGGCGGGTCGCGAGAGCTAGGGCTTTGTTGCGAGAGGCAAAGGATCAGGAGGAGGAGTCTGCGTTTGTTGACGCCGCATGGATTAATGGTAAAAATGCTTATTCGGTGGTGGTAGTAGATGGCAAAGGGAGCGTTAGAAATGCTGCTTCCATTTATACCAAAGACCCGGGGGTTGCTGAACAGGTGGCTATTGCTCTAGCACTAATTGATTCTAGAAGAGTTTTGGTGTTTAGCGACTCGCGATCTGCGATTACAGCCTTCTCGAGAGGACTTGTTGCAGAACCGGCTAACAGATTGCTGCAGGGTAGGGATATCACTTCGCATACCGTTACTTGGTTCCCGGCGCACATGGGGACAGTGGAGGGAGCCCCGCGTAACCTCAACGAGGTGGCGCACAGGGAGGCACGAGGATTAGTGTGCCGTGTACTCCCTGAAGGGGCTGGATCTCCCGCTCCTGAGTACAGGGACCAACTGTTAACCTACAACGAAATCGCCAAGCACTATTACTTAGGGCGCAGGGCATTCCCGTTGCCACATCCTAAATTAAGTAGGCCGCAGGCGGTTACATTAAGGCTTCTGCAGACACGGACGTACCCTAACCCGGTCATCATGAATAAAATTAATCCGGACTGCGGGGTTTCAGTCTATTGTAGTCAGTGTGGGGGTTTGCTCGATTTACAACACATGCTGTGGCGCTGCTTGGCGTTGGCCGGTGATGGTTCTCGAGGTGAACAGTGGTGGCAGCGAATGCTGCACAGTGAAGTGCTGGCGGACCAACTCAGGGCTGTCCAGAGGGCCCGTGTGCTGGCAGAGGGGCTCGGCCTCTCTGTACCGACGTGGGAGCGGCCCGCATCAGTCCCAGACTGATCCCTCAGGACCTAAATAAAGTTATTCATACCATACCATACCATACCTAGTCTTCTGCCGTCCTCGACTGCGCTTCCCTTCTCTTGGCACCCATTCTGTAACCCTAATGGTCCAACTGTTGTTATCTAACGTGCGCATTACATGACCTGCCCAGCTCCATTTTTTTCTCTTAATGTCTGTTACAATATCGGCTATACCCGTTTGCTCTTTGATCCAAACCACTCTCTTTCTGTCTCTCAACGTTACGTCTAGCATTCTTCGTTCCATCGCTCTTTGCGCGGTCCTTAACTTGTTCTTAAAGGGAAGCTGAAAGGTTTTCCAGAAAAAATGAGTGAACATGTGTACATAATGGTTTTCAACCCTCCGAATTCGAATATCGTATCGAAATTGAGCGAAAGAAAGCGCAAATATATTTTATTTCGACGAAAAGTGCAGCAGCGGACACGCCCAGCTCGCGCGTCTCGTTTCCGCCTGTGATTGGTCGGGCGACCCGTGACGTCAACTTTAGCGACCGACCGCTGCCGCTCCACATGAAGCGCGGTGCCAGGTAGTTTGGTGCCGTAATGGAAAATTAAGAGGTAATAGAAAATTTAGAGAGTCTGCGTTTTTCTGAAGAGTTCGGCGTTGCTCCCTACATGTACGAGCCGATTGCAAAGAGCCGGCCTCTCGAAGAAGCAAACGATGCTGGTGCGAGCAGCGCTTTCGACGAGAACGAAAGCGAAGTCTTGGGATCTCCTCGTGTTGGAAATGCTCTTTGGTGAGTATGCTTTTTGCAAAGCGATCTAGTGATCTCACCGATCTTTCGCCGATCTAGTGAGCTCGTTTCCGGTCAAACAACTGCAGTGTTGTGTTCCTGCATGCCTCCTCGTGGAACGTAAGCGGGGATGCGATCGTCGGCATTTGTGCGCTGTCCAAAGCTGTCGGCAACCTACAAAGACGGTTCAAACGCGTGAAAAGCTTCCCGGTTCATGCAGTACGTGTAGTGACCTTCATCTGCGCGCCATCCGCACACTACTCGTAACCGAAGTCGTAAAGGCGGCGAATTCCGTCGGCTACGTGAGACGGTCGGTTTCTCGCTGTGCGCGAGAGACGGGGGGGAGCGTAGCGTCCTGGCGTGCGCCGGCTTTCCAGCACATGCAAACTCTACATTTGCACTGCGTTATGGTAGCTGCGTGCAGGCTGTTTTACAACACACGTGCAAATAGAAAATTCGCGGCGCTTTGCGACGAAACCTGCGTCGAGGGCGGGAAATAAACATGCACCTTCCGTTCAGCGTGCTAACATGAAGGAGCTCGCAGTAAATCAAAATCCAGGTTTTGGCGAGTTCGTGTATTCATAAGGCCTTCCAACACCAGTTATCATCAGTCAGTCCGCACTCGTGCCGTCTTTGTTTTCGTTGCTCCGATCTTTTCGCGCTGCGTTTAGAAAGCCTGCTAGTGGAAATTCTGGTGATAATCGTCGTCACGGAAGTGGTTGGAGCACAGCAGTGTTGTTCTTGAGGGCTTGAAATTCTTTCGCTTTACAGCAGCCTCCCACTTCCTTAAAAGCTTCTTGTCTTGTGGGAAGCAATGGAAGACAACATCGTCGCGGCCGCTGGGGTTCGTGCAACTGTAGGCTGCACAGAAAGACGGCATGATCGGCCCACCACATCAGTTGATGCTGCGCACGTTGACCACCACTCTACATACACACAGACGCACCAACAAAGAAATGCAGGGTCGATCGAAGCAGATTACGACGGCACGCACGCAGAAACAAGCACGGTCAGGCACGGTCGCGCAGGCTGCGAAGGAGCAAAACACTAAAGTTGACGTCACAACACCGCGGTTTCCGGTCTCCGCTCGCATCGTCAGCGTCAGCAGCAGCGCGCGGCATTCGACGGGGGGCGGAGCTACAGCGCAATTTCAACCGACGATTACGTCGCTCCTATTGGAAAAAAAAATCCCAAATTTGACCTACATGGTTTATAAGGTTGCCGCATCCGTATATGAGCATCTTATTGAATTCGACAGACTCTTCAGCTTCCCTTTAAGCTTCTTTGTCAGTCTAGTCCCTACCCCATATGTCAGCACCTGTAAAATGCACTGAATGTACACCTTTCTTTTCAATGATAATGGTAAGCTTCCAGTCAGGAGCTGACAATGGCTGTCGTATGCGCTGCAACCCATTTTTATTCTCCTGTGAATTTCCTTCTCATGATCAAGGTTCCCTGTTATTAATTGACCTGGGTAAACGTACTCCTTCAGACTCTAGAGACTGGCGGGCGATCCTGAACTCTTGTTCCCTTACCCTGTTGTTGTTGATTATCTTTGTCTTGTGCATGTTAGTCAACCCCACTCTTATATATATATATATATATCCAGTCTGGAAAATGGGTCTTTTAATACAACCCACAGTATTTTCTTCTATTCCTCATTATTCAATATTTTAGGTTTCCCATTGTCTTTATTCTCGTCAACGCAGTGCAGCAGCCATTAAGGCTGCGGCACTGTATTCAGTGCTCAAGCAGAAACAGTGCACACGAAGGCATTAAGATCCTATTGATCTTATGTCGTTGGTCCGCACTGAAGCGCCTTATACGACTAGTGAGCCGTGTACTAACTAGCCCAAATACTTTGTCTACTTTGTCGCATGGTAACTGTTACTAAAAAGAAAATTGGCAGTGGCTTAGCTCGGCTATGCCAGGATATACGTAGCGAAAGCTAAGGCAAAGCATGGTTAGCCTTGGTTAAGCTTGATTGCAAGCGCAGGTTAGTCTGGTTGTCTGGCAATGTTGCGGCGTTTAGCCAGTCGTTCGGCGCTTTTCGTCTGTTTCCTGGGCTATTCGTTTCCTCTTCATCTCGTTCCGATGTCGATTCCAGGCCTCCTCCCGCTCATCAGAATTGTCGCCGCCCATACTGCCGCCTCAACTGTGGTTGCGGCGCACGCGAGCTCTCCTTCTCAATCCTCCGACATGTTATCAGGCATGCGACGCAGCTGGCGAAGCGAGCGGAGGCGAACGCAACGAGGAGAAATGCGTTGTCACGAGGAACGCGGTGTGACGTCATGTGCCTCCTCGGAGCGCGGCCACGGCGAAATCGCAAGTTCCCGGCTAGTGAAGCTTTCGCTTTGAAATGCGCTGGGCGCTGGTAACCCACAAACGCTTCCAACGCATAACGACGTAAGCACGGCTAGCAGCAGCGCTTGACCTGCCCAACGTTGCACAGATTTAAAGACCTCGGTATGTGAGGAACCTGTTCAAAAACAAGCAGCAGCGGGTAAGCAGAAAGTAAACTATGTAGTAAATTTTTATTGGGGGGGGGGGGGTTGCGTGAGTAAGAAAAACTGAAACGGAAGAGAGACTACACCCCTTTTAGGATTGATACCTAAGGAAAACACTTTTCTTTTTTCAAATAAGATCACTATACGGAAAATAGAAGAAAAAATTATTCTATTTTTGGGTTACATTATTGCCTTTGTTTTTTCCTTTCTGCCTGTGCATACAAAGGAAAGACAGAACGGCTTCTTCGGGCGCAATGGCGGGCTCCCTGTTGATTGATGACTCCCACCGACTCGCCCAGTTTTATTTTCTCGCGCGCAGACATCGCACCTGCGTACATTTAAAACACCGTCCCGGGAGTGCAAGTGCAAAGCAATACCTTGCTGTCGCTGTTTGTGATTGACCTTTCGGGTGAAAATCCCACTATCTTTACTTGAAACTTACTTGAAGATGGTCAGTGTTTGCTAGAACCGATGTAATAAAATCATGTTATAGCCTTTATCGCTTATATCTTCGCAACCGTACTACTCACGCATCTCACTGTGGTGTCGCTGCGTAGAAAAACGAAGCAATCACTCAGTCACGCATATGTCGCTTGCGCAGATGGCGCTGTTGTGGCGCCACGCGTGATGCAGTCGGAGCTAAAATTAGCGTCTCGCTCGGCGTTCGGGGAGGCATAGCTCGGCAGTACGTTTGTCGATTCGTGCAGCAGGGGTTACATTTGAGAAAGCTCATACAACTACACTATGGAATTTGGAAAGATTGGTTGCGCTTTGTAGACGATCAAAAGGAAGAAGACAGGACAGGCGCAAACTAACAACTGAGATTATTCGAGGAAAACACTTAAATATCAGACCATGCCAGCGCAGGCGCATCAGGGTATCAGCAACAGAAAAGAAGAAAAAACACAAAATCAGAAAAAAGCCGATGGCGTGGCTCAGCTAAACATATTATGTAGGAAACGTGCCTCCTCATTGTAAAGCATGACCGATGTGTCACTGATGCATACCTGTCCTTCTTTTTTATATACTATGCCTCTAGAAGTTCTCGTGCTTTTTCGTTATTGCACTTGCGCAGGATCTTAACCTGGTTCTGCGCAAGTGCAATAACGAAAAAGCACGAGAACTTCTAGAGGCATAGTATATAAAAAAGAAGGGACAGGTATGCATCAGTGACACATCAGTCATGCTTTACAATGAGGAGGCACGTTTCCTAGATAACATGTTTAGCTGAGCCACGCCATTGTTTTTTTCTGATTTTGTGTTTTTTCTTCTTTTCTGCTGCTGATACCCTGATGCGCCTGCGCTGACATGGTCTGATATTTAAGTGTTTTCCTCGAATAAACCTCAGTTGTTAGTTTGCGCCTGTCCTGTCTTCTTCCTACTGATCGTCTACAAAGCGCAATCAATCTTTCCAAATACAATGAACCAACTTGCCCAACAACGCATTGTGCTATAATATGGAAGATCGATCAGACTCAAACCTGTGCTCATCAGCAGTTAAAGGCCTACAAATGTGCGATGTTTCGCAGAAATTTCACGTTTGCTCGGTTATGGCGCCCCACGTCCGACACGCGGTGTCACGAAATAGCGTGAGGACACTCGGGCAGCAAGACGTATCCAACCCCTCTGACCACGGCGGAGCGTGCCAGTCTTCTCAGAGAAGCGCACGCACAGGAGCCCGTTCTGTCTACGAGTGCGGTGGGCTCGAGCGGCTCAGAGCAGTCCGGGGCGCCGCCAATATGAGGGTCATTGCTTTACTCGATGGCCCAGCCACCATGTACAAAACAAGCGAGTCCATTACGCTTGCAAAATTGGACTGTAGAACCTGCAGTAAATGTAGAACGTAAGTTATGCACGTAATATTTCTAATGCGTGAATACGTGTAACTTCTGTATTTGATCTGCATCATGTCTGTGCCCTATAGTGCTCATAAACCCTCTACAGCACGCACAAGGCTTTTCACGTGCCCCATTGTGGCTGCGTCCCCGTTACAGCCACGCCCGATTTATTTTACTCGCGAAAGGAGATTGGTGGCGCGCGTCCGCGAATGGCTAACAATATTGCGTGCATCCAGCTATTGCGTCACTGCTTCACATTATTGGAAAAAGAAATTGTCTATATCATCATCTTCTTCTTCTTTTTGTCCGCTACAGGACGAAGGCCTCTCCCTGCGATTTGCAATTACCCCTGTCCTGCGCCAACTGATTCTAACTTGTGCCTGCAAATTTTCTAATTTCATCACCCCACCTAGTTTTATGCCATCATCGACTGCGTTTGCCTTCTGTTGGCACCCGTTCTGTAACTCTATATATCAGACGCCAATATATTTCGGCTTTGTCTTTCCGAGGTAAGCCGCGAGCTTTAACATGTTGCCTTGAAGCAGTAAGCAATGGCACAAATAATTTAATTTCGAGAAGTGTTGGCGGGACGCTCTTAACCTGAGGCCAAATTCACGAAACTTTCCATTCAAGAGAACTGTTTACCATCTCCTGACGCACCTCGAGGCTTTCACGAGAAGTGTCAGTACATACAAAAATACGCATTTAGCGCAACTCAATACTCCGCGCAAATCAATACTTCGCGCAAATCATTCAAATCCTGTCTACGAACACGAGACAGCAGTGTGCGAATCTTCCTAATTAAGACCACCAAGTACCGCTTCGCACTTGTTTTCAGAGCCGAGTTAACGCACGGCGCTGTTTAATGAGACCCGCAAACGCTTTGATAATTGGACGCCCTGGTCGCAGATTCCACCGAACGAATCTTAACCAGCTGGGCAACTTTCTGAGAAATCAGTGGCGCGTCCACATTTTATGTAGCGCCAGTGTACAGACGCGCGAATGAGAAATGCTTCGGAGGAAAGGCACCGGAGGGAGATGGAACGCATACTGTAGCCACGCGTCCACTGCGCCGTTTAATTAAATATATAATAAGCTTTTCGGAAGAAACATTAGCTGGAACCTGGCAATCGATGCGCAAATCTACGTAGCTTTCCTGATGCACATGCCTAATGTGGCTCCCCACATGCAATCTTAATTTACTCGCCGCGGTGGCTTAGCGGCTATGGCGCAGCCCTGCTGAGCAGAAGAAGCTCGCGGGATGGCATCGCGACCGCGCCGGCCGCACTTCGATCGGGCGAAAATGCAAAAGATGCCCGTGTGCCGGGCATATGGGGGCAGGTTCCCTGGTGGTCAACATTTATCCGGAGTCCACTATTACGGCGTGCCTCATAATCAAGTCGTGCTTTTGGTACGGGAGATCCCAGAATGCATTCATTCTACACTCTTAATTTCATCCCACATACTTAGGTTCCAGCTATACGAGTGCAACATTTTTGCAAATTTTTTTACACTCCTATTAATGGAACGGCGTTCCGCTTAGAGTCTGAAAATATAAGGAACGGTTTTGCATATATCTGAACCTTATGCTTCTTAAATTCACATGGCCATAAATATGTGGAATTAACGTTCTATAGTGAAATAGCCATTCTTAACGGAACAGTGTTCCACACATTTGTAACTATTGATCATTTTTTCGCACTTCTCTAATTGCAACCATGATTAGGTATGTGGAACGGTGTCCCACATGGTTAGACACGTACTTAAACACGACTCCAGTTACAGTTGAGTAGAAGAATGTTTCATATATTATAGATACAAATATGTGGAACACAGTTCCAATAACAGTGGTTATCTCTCTGGAACATAGTTTTACACATGGAACGCCATTTCACATATTTTGTGATTTTATATGAAACGCCCTTATATTTAGGGAGCTAGAAAATATTTGCAAAAATTTCTGCTTTGAATGAAATGTAGAGTAAAAGTGTAGGTTCCTAATAAATCAATATGCCACATATTTTGATCTTGCGCTCGCTGCTGAACGTACTGCCTACGATACCCGATACGCTACGCGATGCAACAATGCAGCAGCGATTATATACGGACGATGATATACAGCAACGCCCCGGTTACAAAATGTTTAGCACGAGACATCAAGAACATCACCAAGCCATGTTAAGCCAGTGAAACACACACGCACACGCACACGCGCGTGCACGCGCACACACACACGCACACACACGCACGCACGCACACAATATCGATATTGAAAATAGAAACTCAAATTACGAAACACACACACACACACGACAATATCGATATTGAAGCGAGAAACTCAAATTACAAAAAGAGCACACACACACGCAACAATATCGATATTGAAGCGAGAAACTCAAATTACAAAAAAAGAAATAAAAAAATCAAAACAAAATAAAGCAACATGTTCAAAGAGACATGTTCACAGCAACGCTGTGAACATGTTTGCGGATTATATGTCTGAATCTCAGCCTGGAAATATGACAGCGTCCTGCAATGTCACCGTTTCACAAGTCCAGTTTTTGTCCGGTTCCGGGATATTTTCGAAGCGCTCGTTACGAGCAGCCGCAGGACTTGTGCACAGCATGTCTTGGAATATGTGGTGAAGGTAAAGTTAGTAATGCTAATCCGATGCCTCGATGTTTATGCTTCAACTTCCGCGCTATTCCCTCGCACTTGAAGCTCATTTTACGTAAATATTTAATTAGACCAAAGTTAGAATATACTTTTTTTTCATCTGGGATTGCGCTATTAGCGCACCAAGAAAAACGCCTTTAAATCTTTTGAAATCCGCGCCACTCTTTCAATAGTAATTTTTTAGCTATTCTCGTTACACATGTATTTCATCAGTGAAAGTCGATTCAGGTTTTCCAGCGCTTCAATCACGTCGCAAATGCGTTACTACCTCTCTCGGACGATTTGTTACTCGAGCTCAACTGTTGAAAAAATGAGCTTTTATCTGCGGGCATCTGCGGAACTATCGTTAACTCAAGGTGAAAGTTCTGTCGCGCCGCACTAGAATCTGCCATGCGTCTGTCTTGCACCATATTCGATAAACAACGTGAAAATTACAATTTAAAAAGAAATGAAGAAGAATAGGGGGGTGTGTAATGTTACGCTTGAGAGCAACATTATAATACAGGGGGAAAAATAGGCGGGTTCCATGCTTACGTGCCAATCGGTGCTAGGCGAAGCTTACGGTGATGTTCGTGCAAATGACGAAGTAAACGTCCCGCAGACACAACGCTAATGCCCCAAATGCTTGCAGGAAATTACGTAAATGAAGCGTTATATTATGAAATGTAATTGTTAACGTTACAACATAAATGAAATATTTAACCATACGTAACGTGGTCCCGCAAGTGTAACGAGCTGACGCAAATCTTTAGATGCAGGCTAGGCCTCTATTTGAGGGCGAAAGAAACGCACATTAAATGCACACTTTTTCTTCGCGTTATACACTTCGTAAGGTATACTATTTGTAAATGCCGACGGGATCAAAAAGTCATGTTATGGCTGCAAGAAATTCAGCCTCGCATGTTCTCAAGTCTGTTGGTTTTCTTCGTATTGTTTTTGACTCTCCACAACGGTGAGAAGTGGCGCACGGGTTAAGTAATAGGAGTTGTAAAGAGATACGTTACGAGTTTCAATTCCTCTCGTGAACACGTGATTGATCACACCACGAGATGTTGGCGTCGGGAGGGATGGCTGGCTCGCTCTTTATAGCATGGCACTTGCCCACTACGGAGATGGCTGATGTTGCCACTTTTTTTGTGTACATCTCTGTTGCCGACTTTTTCTTTACTTGTGTCCTCTGGTAATGGGCAGTAGGTATCGACGGTAATGGGATGGCAACGCTATAGGACGACGGATTGATCACAGTGGAACCGCGACGGCCTGACAACTCCGACGTGACGACCACGGAGTGAGCACAGCTGCATGACAATGGGTGTGTGCCTACTGCTGCGCGTTTACGAAGTCGTCACGACTGCATGGGAAGGAAGAATGACAATGATTATGAATGATGACGATCGAACGACAACAACCGAGTAAGTGTCGACGACAGATTAGCGACAGCGGAACGATGACGATACAACCTCAAAGGCCTGCATGCTGACCACAGTATGGCCACGACGAAATGACGACGATGGAATGATGGCCACTGAGTGAAGACGACAGACTATATCTGCTATTTTCGTCTGCACTATGCCCGAACAACGAAGGAATGACGGTGACTGCTGGCGAAGAAAGTACGTCTGCGTTGGAGATCGCGTCGGTGCTTGCGTAATCATCAGCGGTCCCCAGCGGCCTCGCTTTTCACTATAACCGATGATAGTATGCACTGTGCCTGGGACGACAGTCACGCGAGACAGCAAGCAGTCAGTATCCAGCAGGCAGCAGCCAGCCGCAGTGGCGCATGACCGGTGGTCCAAGTTGTTCTGCAATAGGTGAGACAGCAGCAGCGAGCACGCAAAAAGTGGGCAGAAAAGCTGAATAAAGCATCGCTTTAATAACGGCATTAGTGGCACGCATGCGCGCTGTGAGTATCGTAAAGTTAGGTAACACGGAAAAAATAAAATAAAAAAATAACTCTTACAAGACAAACTACCCTTCCTGCAATGTCTGTAGAAGGCCAGCAACAAGGAAGAGCCAGAACACAGAGAGCAACATTCCTTTGCTCTATGCTATAGGCGCACAGTTACAAAATGAATCTAGAATTTAAAAGAATCTTTCTTGTAGGCTGTCACTGTTTCATTTGCGCAAAGATATTTCTCACTTAGTCGCGGAAAAACGTGAGGCTCGGGGAACTGCACAATTCTTGCGCAGCCGAAATTACTCAAGATGAACGAGGTCGCATTTAATACATGCATACTACTAGTCTAAGCTATCTCGCACTGCCTGGTAATGCTGCCTGTTTCGAGGCCAAAAGCATACTTAGGTACTGCTTGTTAACTCAATATTTTGTTTTCAGACTCAATAGTAAGGTAGTTATAAAACGAGACCTGTTAGGTAATGGATTTGGCACGTTATTTTCGCAGTTCTAGCGTCGATCATTTACCAGGTTTATGAGATTTTCTACCTTAAGAAAGCTTCAGCGTCATTGCAAGTGACACTGGCGACTTGATATCTTGAGCATCCCTTGAGTCTGGCAGGATACTTGCTTTTACTGGGACTGTAAATCATTAATTAAGGGAAAATCAGGCATCCACTCAATCGTAGCAATTGCTACAAAGGAAACCCATTATAATTCCTCGAAAGAAAGGCCTCGCAGTTGAAGAAAGTTGAATTGAAGAAAGTTCTGCGGGTTTCCGCAGCACTATTACGTCAAACACTTGCCTTTGCTTCGAATTGTCGATAAATTCGACTTCGCCCTACCACCGGCTTGGCGCATGGTTAGCTCAGATGGCATAGCGGCTGCCCCGGAAAGGCGGTGGTCCCGGGTTCGAGTTCCGTACCAGGACGAATTTTTCTTCAACTGCGAGGCTTTTCTTTCGAGGAACCCGTATGGGTTTCCTTTGTAGCAATTGCTACGATTGGGTGGATGTCTCATTTTCCCTTAATTAATTACTTCTTTCCACCTCGCGGATTTCCGCAGAACTATTACGTCAGATTGTAAATCATGTATCTGTAAGGCGCGTTTTTGTAACTATGCGAGAAATACCTTTCGCACAACTGTCTTTAATAAGATGTCGCTAACCTCTCATTTCCTTCTTTTGATATTTACTGCAGTATCTCTGAAGTCTTATCCCGCTTGGGAGCGTACACTTGCCGCTGCAGTTGCTCCTTGTGCCCGCGGGTGACAAGCGGAAGCTCGGCTGCCCGCAACGGTGTACCCCAGTCGGTGTACGTCCTCGCGCTGTTGAGCACGACATCGCGGCTTTTACCCAGACGAGTTGGCCATATCTCGATGGGGGCGAAATGTAAAGCCGCTCGCGTACTTATAGTTAGGTGCGCGTTAAAAACCGCAGGGGGTCGAAATTAATATGGAGCATCTTAATACGGCGTGCCGCGTATAAGATGGGGGTTTTGGCGCGTAAAACACCAGAATTTAATGTTTAATTTTTTAAACTCGGGACGTGGTCATGACTTCTTTTGCGACGGGTTCCCAACTATCTTCGATTATCCCTCTACTTTATAACACACTCAACGTTAGTGCAGGAGTCGTTCTTCTTTGGTGCTGCCCATGGCACGGCGGTGTCTGCTGGGCCGCTTCCACGGCGCGTGCGTCAGGAGCGGGTCGCACCAGCAGCACCGATGACGCAGCTGCAACCAGAAGTTCCGACTGGTGCCGGAACGACGACGTGTCGGAGTGCGTCGGCAAACTGGATTTGCTGTCCCAGAACAAGAGCCTCGCCTTCGCATCCTCCGAGGCCGAGCTGAAACGCATCTGCTCGTAAGTGCACTGCGAGTGAGGCTTTAAATTTATTCTACGATTTCATTCTACCCAAGAAATAAATAACTGATTTATTTGATGATTAATTGATTGATTGATTAAAATACTCCAAAGGGCTGAGAAAGGGCTAGAGCTGCCAGTTATAATCTACAACTTGTGAAAAAGTTCAGCCAAAAAGGCTTTGTGTGTCTGAAAATGCGCCATAGGTTGAGGAACAATCGGTGAGCTAGTTGTTTGGCCGCTGTAGTTGTAAAGGCAGCTACCTAGCTGCTACACCGGGCCTTGCAACGAGAAACCAGCGCAAGAGGCGATCGAGTGAGCCAGAATGAATGTCAAAATGTCAGCGTTCTGATACCACATGACTACCATCTGCGTCATGACGTCATGACACGAAACCTCCTGGGAAACGAAAACGAAAAAAGCTGTACAAATTCTATTGCATTAAGTTATTTGGGGCAGTCTCAGGCTTGCCAGTATTTTTCTACGATTTCGACGTCAAGGACTTTTATTTAACGCGAAAAATGAACAGTAGAAAATATCATGTTGGTACTCTTTTAAAGCCTTTAAACTGTTTGATTTCCCCCTTGATTCCTTCCTGCCATTGCACCTGTGGACGTGTTCAAGAGAGTACTTCTTCAATATAAGCTGAAATAGTGGGTCTAAAATAAGAACACGAAGATGAACACATCCAGAGAAGAACGAATACATTTTTCTTTGTGCCCTTGTTTCAGTCACCCTATTTCAAATTATATTAAAAAAGAACCTTGTAGACCTCAGCAAAGCATTAAATGCCCGTCTTGGAGCAATAAACATTCAGTTGCAATTGAGTGCTTGTGTTTGTTTTTGTGTTCATATATATCTCAACAAGTTCACTGCCTCTACAACAACGTTGTATAAATGGAGGACTGGTTGTGTGGTGGTGAGCGTTTTAGTGGGATGCTTCGTGTCGATACAACGTGGCATCCAAGATAAGAGAAACAAAAGTAATCAATCTTTTAAGTGTTTGTGGGAATGACCTGACAAAGAAGCAAAATCTGCGCAAGAACAACAAAACTTCGTCACGCAATGGCATTAACGCTGCTGCCGTCTGGCGTTGAGTTACAACGGAATGTTAGTTTTTTAAAGGCAGCATTTCTCCGCTTATAAGTGTTTTATAACGATGACTTGTTGAGAGAGCACGACCTTCATGGCATCGGTTACAGGTATTATGAGCTAGTTTAACGTCATGACACTTTCTTTACAGGTGGAGCCGTGAGAAAAGAAAGCTGTATTTGTCCACACATTGAGATTTCATCTCGGATCCGTGGCATGAGAGCCATGATGCAATCATCTTCGTAGTTGTGGCATTGTCGTCTTTGTTGATGCGGTCATAGGGATGTTTTTGTTGCAACTTTTGAACGCACGATCACCAGTGGAAGCTTTAAAGGCAGCAATATGGCCCATCGGACGAGTCGGTATTGCGTCATTGGTGGTCCAGTGCAGTTGGCGGCACAGGCTCGTTGCACAGCGCCAATACAAGTGCTGCGTAGAGGGCTCTGTGTCAGCGTCTCGTCTCAGTTCTATTTCTGTAAGAAGAATGGGGGAATAGGATAATCTGCGCTCGCTGAAGGGACTCCCAATGAGTGACGAATTGTTTGCCAGCAGTGCATTCATTTATCTCTTGTCGTAAATTATTTCGCGCTTGGTGCAGCCACCTGACCGGTGCCATGGACTGCGTGAATGCTTTCACACGGCGCTGCTTCAACGAGAAGCAGCAGGAGGTCTACGAGCGACTGACCAGCGGCGCAGCTCAGCTCATCGAAGACTTCTGCCTGGAAGGATCTCTATTCAGGATCAGTGAGTGGTAGACCTGTATACTGAACACGGTTCGCGGCATCGCAGCATCTATGCAATGTTTAATCTATTATGTTACGGCTGTCCGTGTTGTTCGTCGCGTTTGCAAAATGTCGTTTACTTGACATAAAAGGTTCCGTACTTCTGAGACAAACTTGCATAGCAATGCTATTCGCAGGTCCGATTAAGACATTTATCTTTTGGCAGTAATAGTTGTTTGTAAATAAGTGGGGCCTTCCGCATTCTTGCCATTGTTTTACTCTTTCCAGTCTTCCATTCCAACAAATTACTCCTATATAGCAACGAGTTTGTGAGTCCGACACCCGGTAGACCTCACTTTATATGCAGCTTTAGTAATTGATCGTCAACTGCTCTCTGGAATGTGCTTCCAAAATGAGCCAACTACTGTTACATTTGTTTATGTTTTTGACTGATACTGTGATGCAAGAGCTATTACTGGCAGCAAAGACGGTTCTCAAAGTACATATATCGGAAATAGTGGCTTTGTTATTCAATTTTACCTTTGACTTCGCTGCGAAGTTTAGGTTTCCTTTAGAGTGAAAGATTGTTTTAGTTGTCTTTATGTGCATGTGCAGCATACCTGAAGCACTCCAAGTGCTACAAAGAGCTGCAAGACGACTACAACAAGTGCGCCTCCATCTACGTGGTTCAGCGGGCCGAGCTCCAAGAAAAGACGCTCAGTGCTCAGGACAAGATACGGCATTCGTGTTGGTACGTTAAGACCAAAACAGAACGTGTCTTTGGTCCTGCTTAGCTTTTTACGGAAGGAGCGTTGTTCCACGAACAGCATGAAATGAGAGCATAGTGATCTAGCGTGGGTTAATTTCAGTAGTTCTTTGCAGCACCGCTATCGAAAATATGTTTCCACGCGTTAATTAAAAGAAAAAGAAGAGACCCTGATGCAGGCAATGATATTAAAAGCCAATCTAGTTGCAAGAATGTCACCTTAGCTCATCCTTTTAGTAGTTTTGCATAGTCTTCACATAATATTTCAGCCAGAATTATAATTTACACAGCCATAATACATCTTTATTACGTGTGAGCTATGGGTAGTTTAGTGGCAGAAAGGGCCAGATATTACAAAATGTTAGTTAAGAAAGCAACATCAAGAAAAAAACAGGAAGAAAAGAACAGCGAAGTTACAAAACACTGTTAAAATAAATCGATAACAAAATAACAAAATCAACTGCCTTCTGTTCACAGACGGTGCAGTCAGGTAATGGTGTTTTAAAGATTGAATGTTTCCATACCGAAAGAAAACATATATATTTTGTACGTTATTTTTTTTTTCTATTCGCAGCCAAATGGATGGCTACAAACAGTGCGCTAAGACGGCTGTGCTCCTGCGCTGCGACGTAGAAGCAGCAGAACTCGCCGAAGACATCATCGTCAAAGCCAGTGGCTACCTCGTGTCTACGCACTGCTCCAGATACCGCATAGGCGAGCCCAGCTGCAGCGGCTGCTCCACGTGGGTCGGCATTGCGCTGCCGGCGATTCTAGCTTTGACGGCCTGGCTGCACCTCTTCTCAAGAACCCCATAGCAGTCTGGCAGCCCGGAAAGACAAACCATGTTTACTGCTCCTGCCGTTATTTCGGTAGGGAAGCGTTGAAAATATTGAAGAGTGACGTGACACCCCGAGAACAATCCTGGCATCATCACTCGAGATGTACAATGACGGTGCTTGGTGTCCGGCGACTCGTTTTTTCATTCAAGGACTGTATATTTTATTTATTGTCTTGTTATAGTTGCCCGCTAGAATCGAAGCTGTGGTTACAGAGAACAGCGGTGGCAGTCCAGGGACTTGGTTCACCCGATGCTGTGTGACTCTCTGAAAGCGCGAGCAGCCACACGAAGTGTCACGGTTTGTGAGCGCCGCATTGTTGATTGTGTGTGACGATGCATTCGGATGTGCCATGCTTGAAACTGCCCCTGTTAGAGCTGGAAACCTTTAGACTACTTTTGTTTCGGATATCACAGTCCTGCCAAGTTTGATGAGCTACCACAGTGACCGCAGTTGTGGGCGACAAAAGGAACCTCCATCTAAGGCTTCTTTATGAAGACGTCTGGTTCCTGAGCTGTGTTACAGGCTTGCAAAATTACAGTCACTGATGCGAATAGAAACCAGGTTCTGACAATTGTGGGCACTCATTCAATGGGCAGAAGTCAGTGAATGAAGGTTGCACTCCGGGCAATGGAACCAAAATGACTATGCTCTTCTAGCGGCTTTCTCGCTTTTTTTATTATGAAGACCGTTAGTTCTGCGAGCGAGACAAAATAAAAACGCCAACTTCTGTGGTCTGCACTATAGCAAGCGCACTCACATAACGACATAGACTTCCCCACCGGCTGCACACAAATTTTCCTAATCTGGCGCAAAACGATAAGTGGTATACATGGCCACCGCCCCAACTAAGAGACTCCCTGAGCTGAACCTGCTCCGACTTCCGATTCCAACCGCCCTGACCTTTACTGCTCTTCCTTGAAGCACAGAATATTAAATCTTTTGTTTGTGCTGCTATGCCAGAATACACCTGGAAAGAACGTGAGGTAGGCCAATTTTGTGGCATTGGGTCGCCCATTCAATGAACCGCAAGAAAAATTAATCGTTAGGTCTATACGAGCAAGAACAAAGCAACAACCTGAGCTATCCATTGGGAACTATCTCATTGTGAAACCATTCCGCTGGCGTTCAAAAGCATACATACGAAGGCTATGTCACGTTCTGATTAGCAGGAAAGCTCAAGGATGAGCAGCGCGTTGGGACGTTGCTGAAGAATCGCAAAGAAATGCCGTGTTCTAGCTCAACCAAGGGCTATAATTCGAAGGAGTGCCGAGATTTTCGCAAGAGAAGGCTGGCTAGAACCACCGAAAAGTAAGAGCTTCTGTTCTTTAGTTCTTTCCAAACTCCTTGGGGTCAAGAAACCCACTTTTTCTCGAGAAGTTGCCATTTTGTACAGTGCCATCAGTGCTCGGTAAAAGGCTGCCATTGGTACTCGGCCGCTAGTGCCCGTAGAGCTGCGTGTGGGATTATCAGTCCTGTGTGTTGCGTGTCGCGATAGCACAAGTGGTGCGGCTGCGGGTACACCGGCGAATGCCAGTCGAAGGACACAACTTGTATGCGCGAAACATCCGGAGAAGTGCTCGGTTCCGGCAGTGAAGTGTTCACAGACAATACGCTCGGTATGCTTGGAACGTCAACATCAACATTGCGGTGCTTGTCGAATCTGCTTCAAGCGCGTACATCGGAATGTCGCGCGTTGTGCCTCTTCGAAACAACAAATGCACTTTCTCGGCTGCGTGCTATGGGAAACGCGGAAGGAATCACGACAGTGCATTTCCGATGTTTCCCGGAAGAACCCTGCAGTGTGGCTGTTGCCTTTTGTTGGTTGAGTGCTTATGTTAAACTATAGTTCAGACTGTTAGAAGTTGGTTTCCTTTTAGACCCTTTAATATCGCTGCGCTTCGAGAATCACATCTTTGTTTCAGAGCTATGAGACAGTCTTGTAGTTCAGATAGAGTTGAATGTTTGATTTTAGCTATACAGTAGTTAAAGTAGGAGCAAGCTTTTATTTATGTGACATTGTGATTTGATAAAACACATTGACAGAATAGTTTATCTTTTGTGGAAACTTGTGGAGAGTAAACTTAGACGTCTAGTTAAACGCACATCAATGGATAGAGCATGAAAGCAGTGCGGAAACTATCCTGCCTCTGCTAAGTTTTTGTATGATGTTGCTAAGCGAAATACAGCTCAGGCCATTGTTTTTATACATTTATGGTTGAAAATATTTTACGTTACGCTACGGACAAATCTTTCTTTCGCCACGACAATACCTTACCTCCGTGCTTTCATCCCATCATCGAGCCGGACCAGTGCGGTCACAAGAAAAAATTAAGCAAGCGGTACACGCGTGTAAAACGTTAAGGCGAAAGCATGATTGCACACTTCACACACTTTTTGTGGTTATTAAGACCCGTTTATCGCGCCGCCAACACAGACACCTAAGGATTTCGCCTTAAAGAAAGATTGGTGTTCCTGCAGTTGTTTCTGAGTTGCCTTGATACACATTTTATTCAAATCTAACAGAAAAAATTGAGTGCGATGCCTTTCAATAAATACATTCCCAAAGACATCTTCGGAAGGAACCTAATATGATCGGAAATATAAAAAAGTTGAAGTGCATCACACTAAGAAGGAACAAAGACAGGACATAACGCCTTGTCCTGTATTTGTTCCTTCATAGTGTGCTGACACTGTTGGCGCTTCATATTTTGAAAGCTATGCACCAACTAGCCCTACAACGTGTTTTACCGTTTTACGGAAATATAAGGAGCGCAGCCTTAACTTTCGACATTCGCCCTTCCCTCATCGGCTTTTCCCTGTTTGGACGGCGCCGCTCGTTTTTTTTTTTCTCGCGGATTTATGATTTTTATGATTTTGTGGGAACGTACAGAGTCGTTAGGGTAGGTCTTTTTGATCATGAAGTGACGCATGATAACCCTGAAACAATTTTGATAATTTCGTACAAACGTACTGAGTATTTACGGTAGGTCCTTCTGATTATTAAGTGACGCATTTAAATGGTCCGCGTAAAGCGTGTAATTTATTATACGGTTTTAAAAACCTGCCTCGCTACAGATCATAGCGGGACCGCTCCCCCGAGTTTTCAGCTGCCTCATCCCAATCGACTCGTTTGGTCAACTGATCTCAGTTGAGCGAGCCATCCGATTGGCTAACCAGGTGGACGGTCACCGATAATTTTTTTAATTTATTTACAAATGTTGGTAATAGTTGGAATGTAGGTTAAGTTGTTTGTATAGAAAGTAAGCAACAGAAAGAGAATACACATCGACAATTTAGCACTACACTCAAGCACTTCCGGCATACAGCAAGTGTCGTTTGCTTGTGTTCCAGTGTCGTTCTCTATGTTGATGCGAACTGCGCGTTCGGTGTTGTTCTCGAGCTTTGTTTTCGCGAGCACCATAGATCACCCTTGTTACGTTGTGGGCTGCAAAACTAGCGGTCGGCGGCATGTCAATCTCTGACATCGTGTCCCTCTGCAAAGCAACATGCGAGCGGCTGCAGCGCATCGGACTGTCGCATTTACGCGTTAGAGACCGTCAGTTCACGCGCAGGCATTACTACCACAATAGAGAGTTTTAGCTTGACCGGTATTCGGGTAAACGCAAGCGCAATAGGACTGGGCGTTTTACAGGATGAGTGGAGGCGCAAACGAGAACGGCCTGTACGGTGCATTCACCTGGTGGCACAGAGTTCAACCAAACAAAAAGCTAATATGCAGCAGTAACCAAGTGTATACTACTTTGCTGCTGGTGCAAATTTTCGACAGGAGCGTAATCGTGAGCACGTTGCCTTTTAAGATGATTAAAGTATTTTACACTTGGCTACCGCAATATTAGCTCTGTCTGCGCCGCCAAGTGGCCGGAGCGTGCAGGCCGATCAGGCCGCTCACGTACGCCTACACTGAAGATCCTTCATCACAGCAGCAGTAGTATAGAGGAGCGTTAGTTTACGCTTCCTCCGATCGGTCAAAACGTCCAGCTCGCCTGTGGTTACCGGAATACCGGACACGCTTGGCGCTGCGACAGGACGCTGGCAACGCATGCTGCTTGGATAGCTCTCGCGGGGTAACCAGGCGGCTAGCGGAGCGCTTGAAGAGGCTTCGCACGCCGGCTCCAAGGCAGCCGGAAGTAGATGACGCAACGTCACAACATGAAGCGGAGCCTGTGAAGGCGGAGCTTAGGCCCGCGATCACTCGGCGAACGAGTTGAGGAGAAAAAGCATGGCTAGGGAGGAAGGTAACTTGTAATCGTCCGTAGCTCTATAAACGTGAGACGCTTCACTTAAGGTGCGACGCGAATGTTTTACTGTAGCTGTACCCTACGCGTTTAAAAAAATTTGTGCCAACCATTTCAGGGACCCTTTAATTACCGGCTGGGATCCACCATCTGCAAATGTCAGGTAGGGATTATGAGAATTCGGCCGTGTAGATTACATGGAAAATACTATCCTGGTTCTTCTTTCTACCATATCCTGCCTTTTCAATAACCGCCAGCTAGCCTAACGAGACAGGTAAAGGTCATAGCTGGAGAAGAAGCTAGTCCGAAGGGGCACAAGGATCATAACTGAAACTACAGAATGAAGTGCAGACTACCAACTTCATCGATCAGGTCGTCAAGCTAATATACCGGCTGATTTTTTTCAGTGTAAAAAGTACTTCCTAAATATTTCCTGTGGCTGGCATGCGAATTCTGTTACGCCAGCTAGATTACGTAAAATAGTAGACATCCACGGCAAATCTCAATGTGACCGATAGCTAAGCAACAATTTTTATCTATTTACCATTGCGACTATTCCTCTTAGAGGACCTATTGAAACTTCGTAATTGAGGCCGAGGAGTTATGCAGTCGTACCCATTTAAAAGAAATACTGTGATATATGTCGAGAAATTGGCGCACAGCTAGACTCCATGGAGAACTGAACCCATCTTCCAGTTAACACTTCTCTGTAGTGTGTGAAAGTACAGCGCTGAGAAGGAAGGGTTACATACAATATTCATGATTTTAATCACTCAACATTCAAGCGTGTTTCTCGTAACTGTGCCCGCATTTACAAAACGTTCTTACGCTGAAACTTCGTAAGAGCAGGTGAACCAATCTTGATGACAGGCATATCATTAGCGCAGGTGGCCGTTGAATGGCAGCAGCTGTTACGAAAGAAAATCTCTTTGTGAATTCGGCCGCTGGTCTTAATTGAATCTTGAGCCTCACAGCAGACAAAATTCTCCAGGGCTTAAATTCACAAACGCTTCTCTTTGCAAGAAAGCGTCGTGGTTGAGTGCGCTTCAACGGTGCTCCTTCACTTTGCCTAAGGAGAATCCCGCGTGGCGAATCTGTGATGTGTGTGGCCGATGTTTCATTAAATTGTGTCATCATATTTCACCACTAAAGGGTTCACCAAAGGATTCAAATGCAGCTGGTCTGTTAATTTGGGGCCCTGCTTATTAAACTGCGCCTTACAGAGTGTTTACGGACATCGAAATACGTTAGACACCAAATTTTCAGAGAGAAATTTCTAATACATCCGACTTTGTAAGAAAGTTTGTTCTCTGGGTTTTAATTATCCTCTGCTCGAATCCATAATTTTGCCGAGAGAAAGACTTGCGAATTCTAAAGTATCTGTAACGCGATTACAAGAAATACTAATACATATCGAGTTGAACGAGGCACGCTTTACAGTGGCCAAATTGATTATGGCCCCCAAGTGCCAAGTTTTCTCAAGCTAAGCCCAAGTGAAAGACCGCAGCGTCTCCATACATTGTCCAAGATCTTGTTAAGAATCCGGAATGCTTACGTGTAGAAACATTATGAATTTTTACATTATAACTGCAGAGAAGTCCGGGAGTTGGCTGAAATTGTTATACAAGACAAAGGGGAAAGCTTTAAAATCACGAAAATGCTTTAAAATTCACGAAACCTTGATTTGATTTATGGGGGTTTAACGAAACACTCGAGATATGAACGGCCCCGGAATAATTTTGACCACCTAGGGTTCTTTAACAAGCCCTAATTAGTGCACCGAGGGCGAGCGTTCTTGCATTCTGTCCCGATCAGTACGTATGTGGCCGCCACGGTCGGAATTGAACCCGCGACCTCGTGCTCAGCAGTGCAACACAATACAAGCTTAGGCTACTGCGGCGGGTTCCATCAGAATCATAATTACTATACAGAGTGTCCTAACTAACTTTAGCCTGAGTTTAAAAGTATGCAAACGCCACGTATCTGGACAGAACCAAGGCAGTGTTGTTTGCCGCCGCTTGGAGATACTCAAATTATATTATTTTTTCATTCCGCCTAATCAGATAATTAGTTTTAATTGATTAATCAACTTCTCAAATATTATAATCAGATGAAAAATGTAATTGAGAAAATAGCGGCGCAACGTGGAAAACTCCAGATACAGCTTTCTGTTGCTCCACACCTGCTACATAAAAGTGTTTTTCCGAGCGTGAAAGCAGCCCGCGAATACGCGCAAATTGCCTCGAGTGGCCAGTCGAGCGGCAATTTTACGCATACGCGCGGGCTTCTTTCACGCTCGGAAAAACACCTTTATGCAGCAGGTGTGGAGCAACAGAAAGCTGTATCTGGAGTTTCATGTCGCTCTACTATTTTCTCATTGACACTTTGTATATATAAAGTATATGAAGTAAATTAATTTAAGTTATTACAGAATGCAATATATCGGAGTAGGCACCGGAGTCGGAGACTGAAGTGGGACCTCTTGTACATAACATACACGAAAAGAAAACGAAAATTACTCGTTGCAATGACATTTAAAAAAAAACATTAAAAAATAAGGATACCAATTGTGAAAACATTTTAGAACACGATTTAAAACAATTATAGAACAAGCTTAATCAGTAGCATATATAAAATATGAACAAACTGAATAGAAAAGCGGCATGCTTTAACAATTTCGCACGTAATTAATAAACGTTATATTATAAACTATAACACTTGCCAATAACAATGTGACGGCTTACATTATGTAGTGCGTACAATTTTTTTATTTAGGACTAGATTGGTTTAAAAGGAACATCCTGAATTCTGTAATGAATACAAGAACAAAACTGCATTCACATATTGATGTCTAAAAAAGTTGAAAATTCCGACAAGCCTCGTTTCAGAGAAAGGAATCGACTCAGCCGAGGTAAGACGACCGAATTCCCTCGTAATGGGCGGAAGTGATAACCGCGGTTTTCTTCTTTTCGTCTCTGCGTGTGCCTGAGGTTTCAATTTGCGGGAGAGGAAATTAGTGCGCCAAAGGACCACTTTCTCGCTCCTGACGCCCACGTTTGAGCCACAGTCGTCTACAGCGTCGAGGCCGCACAATTGATGCGAATGAAGCCGTCGCCGCCGCTGTTGCAGTGCGGACGGTCTCTTCCGCACACGAGCGGCGAAGGGAGGCGAGGCTCGCTCTCTCGTGACACGTGCACTCCGTCCGCCTCGGTCCCCCTTGTGTCGCACACGCTCCCTTTTTTAAGCCATCGCTGCAGAAGGCGACGACAACGTTGCTGCATCTTCTTTTTTTTAGATAACAGACGTGCGCGAACGGCTGATAGCCTAAATTGGTGATCGTTGGGGTGCACATGAGCTTGTTCTGTGAAGGTGTGGGGGGATCGTGACCGGCTATGATAGTGTCCTGCTGTTGTTAACAGCGCAAAATGTAGGCAAGAGACGAGACAAGAAGACACCACAAGCGCTGTGTGTATGATAGTGTGCGTCTGTACCGTCCCACACCCTCTATTTTTCCGCCTCTTTACCTCCCCTTCCAACTTTTCCCAGTGTAGGGTGGCAAACCGGATTT
This sequence comes from Dermacentor variabilis, assembly GCF_050947875.1. Lineage (NCBI taxonomy): Eukaryota > Metazoa > Arthropoda > Arachnida > Ixodida > Ixodidae > Dermacentor > Dermacentor variabilis. Next base: position 143,644,084 of record NC_134576.1, on the reverse strand, counting down.
TTCCTTCGAAATAATATCCCTGCTTTTTTCTTGAGCAGCTCTCTTGCTTTGTCATTGGCTCAGACGAAGCCGAGGCCTTCGAGGGGATCGGTCAGTGGCATAAACAAGAAATGATGATTGCTAACAAAATAATCCTTGCAAAATATGGTTTCTATATACGTTTCGTTATACGACGAGCATTCCAGAGGTAATTTCCTAATCCCTGGTCGTTTTCCTTTCCATTCGACCCACCGCGGTGGCTTAGCGGCCATGGCGTTGCGCTGCTAAGCACGAGGTCGCGGGACCGAATCCCGGCCGCAGCGGCCGCACTATGATGGGGGCGATATTGACGCAAGGTGTCGCGAGCCAGCGCTAAGAAAGAAGTTACAACCGCTACGTGCGCTCTGCAATATGCGGGCGCTGAAGAAAGAGGACGGAGGACGGAAGCCTCAGGGTATCCGTGCCATCTTGTCCTGCAGCTGTGTATCTTGCCGACGCTGTGTGCCTCCACCAGCTTTGTCACGAAAGGACACGTGAGGATGTCCGCGCCAAAAACCACCGTATCCCGTGCATTGCGGGTACGTTAAAGATATCCTGGTGGTCAGATTTAATCCGGAGCCTACACTACGGCGTGCACCATAATCGATTCGTTGTCCTGGCACGAAAAACCCTAGAATTCGTCAATTCATTCCTTTTCTTTCATTTTTTTCTTGCACACACCTTCTCGTCTGGAAGGGTATAATATATTAAATGTGGCTGAGGCAGCTCAATACGAGCAAACGAGACACTAGTTCGATCTTCGCGCTCATTCAGCCTTGACTCAGCCTTGACTAAGTTGATTAAAGCTGTTTGATAATCTTCCCGTACTTCCTGAACTACTTCTATTTCCCTTGCTGTTTATGTGATAAAAGTCCTTCCATGGCCCGCATGTCAAAGGTGTTATGGAAGGAACCGTATATAAAAAAACAGGAAGGGTGACAGAGAATAAGCGCCGTTTCAATAAGGGTATTGGGATTAACCAGCCTTCGTTACTGGGGCCCAAGGACCACGTAGTCGTGTATCTAAAAAAATATAAACATACCTTAACGTCTCCTATATAGTGTGTCGCAGCTAACGTTAGCCAAGTGGTTAAAAAAAACGATTAGAAAGAAGCTTGGCGCAAGGTACGATTTCATGACCTACGGTGCCTGAATGTACGTCCTCTGACGACTGAAGACCGTAGGTCTCATAACTGTACCTGGCACCGAGTTTTCCTTTTTTTTCCAATAAACAACCTGGTTGACGTTAGCTGGACCACGCAGTATACATTGTTATGATTGGGGGCCCAATCCCATCGCTCGTGATTCGTTGTCAAGATTGGAGTCCGGCATGAATTCGAAGGTAGCTGGCCCATGCCGTCGTCCAACTTATCCACGCTGAGGATGTTGATGGAGGGAAGGACTGCTTCTCATCGAGAACGAGGAATATGGGTTTATTTACAGTATTTACATGCAGTTCATCAGTCCAGCATGACTGTGAGAGAAAGTACGTCAGTCTAACACGACTGCTTGAGAGAGTGTCTCAGTCTAACATGACTGCTTAAGAAAGTGTGTCGAGCATCCGCACAACAGCGGTTTATAAACACTCCGTCCCCCTTCATTCCAAGGGGACGGAAACGTTCGTCCAGTTACTGTAAACACGCCACCTCTCCCCGGGACGGCTTACACACACACACACACACACACACACACACACACACACACACACACACACACACACACACACACACACACACACACACACACACACACACACACACACACACACACACACACACACACACACACACACACACACACACACACACACACACACACACGCACACACGCACGCACGCACACACACGCACAGGTTCACGGTCCGGTCCGGAACCGACGTCACACGGATTTCGTAGAACTCGGAGCTGCCTCTCGCAGCGCCCCTGGGTAGCCATTGTCCTGCGTCTTGGTCGGCGCGTAGGAAGCGGTCCCCGACGACGTTCCCGCAACAACTTCCCTGTTCGCGGCCGACCCGGTTGGCGGTGTCGTGTTGCGGCACAAAGCCTGATTCGTCGAACTCATTCAGTCCCAACGGCGACGAGGCTAGAGCGTAACGGTGTCGTTCCTTGAAAGTTGACGCCGCCGTCGTCGCAACTGGCTGGCAACACTTGCACCTCAGCTGGGCCGTTCTTAACAACATACAGGGTGCCTCCCCCAAGTTGTGCCAAAATTTAAAAAAAAATATGTGTAAGTGCCACTCACGCGCCGCGACGGTCTGGAGGTTCCGGAGGGGCAGGAAGGGCCTCAGCAGAACGATCCACTCCTCACATTTAATGAAATCACTAAACATTACCAACTTGGTCGGAGAATTTATCCTCTGCCTCACCCGAAGCTCAGTAGAGGTCAGTCAGCTACACTTAGAATGTTGCAGACGGGATCTTTCCCGTCGCGGGGATTCCTCAGTAGGATGTACTCGGATGTTGACCCTAGTTGTCCCGACTGCACTGAAACCTTTTGCTCAATGGCTCACATGCTCTGGCGATGTCCCGCGTTGCCTAACGACTTCCTCTCCAGCGAAGCCGAATGGGAGGAGGCCATCAGAAGCACGGTACTCCGAAAGCGAGCCCAGGCTATCCAGAGGGCCCAGGAAAGAGCCGAGCGTCACGGCGTTGTGTCCTTTACGTGGGCGCGGCCAGCGGCTACAATGGCCTCCCGTTAGGAGGTCCTGGTAGCTCCTCAGGATTAAATAAAGTTCGTTGTCTGTCTGTCTGTCTGTCTGCCACGTACCTGGACAGAACCAAAATAATGTTGTGTGCCGTTGCTCGGAGCAAGTCAGACTATTCTTTGTATTTTGCCTAATCACCAAATTAGTTATCATTTATTAATGAACTTCTCAAATACTGTAAGTATATAGGAGCAAAACTGCCCATCAGAAAACTCTAAGCTATCATGAAAAAGATTCCCTATTCATCTCTCCGTTGCTCCATTGCTCCATTACGTGCCATATAAAAGTTTTTTGTGTCCCCCAGCCTGAATAATCCCGCAAAAGCACGCGAAAAGTGATGCGCCACTGCTCGCGGGTGCACTGACAACAGCGTTCACCGTGCATTCAAGTACCGTCGTTGAGCCCCACCCTGCTTAAAAAGCGCAGCAAAGATCTGATGGCTTTCTGTGCATACGGCAATCGAGTCCATATGATGCCAATATTTTGTACAACGCTCTGTCGTACTGTCGGCTGGAAAAGTTACGCAAAAACTGCCTTTGATCATCAAACAAGGGCAGTGACCGATTGCGTGTACCATGGCCTCGTCGCAATCACAAAGTTGCGCGAAGCACTGTCCCTCCTGCCGAAATGCGTACTCTATCGCTAACATTAAACAACAAATGGTCGCCCCCTGAATATAGCACGAAGCTACCAAGGAAACCCATGCGGGTTTTTCAGAAAGCAAGCTTCGAAAGTGAGGAAGAATTCGTCCCGGTTCCTCAACAGCCTCGCTTTCTTTCTGAGCGACCTAAATGGGTTTCTTTGGTAGCTCCCTGCTACATTCGGGTTGATGACAATTTTTCATTTCATGAACCTTCCTCCACCTTGCGGCATTCCGTATAACTGATTTGCCGTCTATCGGTAACAATATAGAAAGCACTTCGTCTTGGAATGCAGCCCGGTTAGGGTGTGGCGAGAAGTAATAATGCCAAAGGTGGATGGCGTCACGCCAAGAATACTGTGGAGATGTATTCCGGGTAGTTATCGCTTTATTCAGGAGTTGCGAAAAGAAAATACAATAGTTGCGTCATGGAATGCAAGAGCTTATAGAATTAAAAAAAAGGAATTTTCGACCTGTTCAATGTTTTTTTTTCTTTTTGTCGTCGCGTCTGGCAGTCATCTTCCAGCTTAGTGGCTATGTTGCATTTAGTCATAATGAATAGGAATAATTGTGGTTCGAGGTGCCGACTGGTCGGCACTGTACGTACGATGTAGGTCCTCGCTTTACTTTATTATACCTTTTAAAGCGTTTGTTTTCTATAGGACAAAGAGAAGTTGAGTAGCAGGAATTTTTTCCACATTATTTTGACGAAAGCGCGCTATATATTTACGGAAATGACTGCACGAAGCTTGCACTGATACATCTAGAACTGCTGCTGTTGCCTTTGCTGTTCCTCACATGTTTTATGCTTTTCGGCACCGCCCTCTATGTAGCGCTCTGAAAATCGCTGTTCACTAGCGTGCCCTGCGGCGTTTGCGGTCCCGTCATCGCACTTGACGCACAGCGCTTGAAAGCAGCGCCGACAGGTCTGTCAGACGAAATTGGACTGCGCCAAGGACTTTGCACTCGAGCGAGATAGAGAGACAGAGCGAGAGAGAAAAAAGGCGACATCATGCTCGAGTGCATTTTAGCTCGCTCTCTCACCGCCAACGACGACCGTCAGGATGAACGTCTGCTTTGGATAAGTTGAAGTGTTTTTGGCAGAATTCGCTGGGCGACTTGCGTGACGTGCTCTTTGAAAAGGTTTTAAAGCGATTCCGAGAAAAGAATCCGGCCGGCATTTACTGGCAGCAGCGGTGCGTCATGGAAAAAGGCGCGTTGTGGCGCCTGCATTATTTGGCGCTGACGCGCGTCCTGCAGCACCATTAATAAAGTTTATCCAATCCAAAACCGCGCCTTTCAGCGAAGACGCGACATGCCTGAAATAGACGTTTGTTCTTTACGAAGTGCAGACTCCTTGAACTACAATTTATTCATTGTTTACGGGAGCGGACTCTCGTTCACATCGTTGGAGGTAGCAGCCTCTTCGATCGCAGACCTTAGTTATACAGTGCGCTTCTAAGACAGGACACGACAACTGAAGAAACGCATTGTTGTTTTTCGGTGTTTAAAATCATAAAGTTCTTTATCAATCGTAAATCATCAGGAAGTGGTGGGAAGTATTTTCCCGCTCTCGCAACGCTCTCATTGACATAAACGAAAAGTACGCAGAAGCCTGAGCGAAGAAACTACTTACGGAAAAACAACTAAAGCTCCACTGCAATATTCTTACGCTCAGTTCTCATAAAAGCGGCAAAGAATGCAGCCAGGAGAGTGATGGTGCGTACTTGAATGCAGGATTAATTACCAGGACAAGAAAAAAAGAACGAAAATAAAACCACTTCAGCAACTATATGGGAGGCGTGAAGTGTATCGAGGTCCCAAGGGAACACCGAATATTATGATTATATAAGGAAGCGCTTAGAAGGCTGCATGGTGTGAGTGTATTTTCCTGATGGTCAGCGTACAACCAACCGTTGAAGGATAAAATAGAGATGGTGGGGGCAAAGGAAGGGATATTCACTTTCGTGATTTCAGCTTCCCAGTTCTGAGCCGGTGCTTCGGGAACCCGCGGACGTCACATGTGCGCCTCGGGGTGGCCCGGTGCTCCGCCGCCAATTTAATAACCGACAGAACTGTAGACTCACAGATTCAGGGGTCCCCTAGTTCATTAGGTAGGGAACGAGGAATTAAACCAGCGAACTAGACGCACACACAGAGCCAAGAAGTGCACAGGACGACGCTGGCAGCGTCGTCCGGTGGATTTGTCTGTTTGTGCGTCTAGTTCACTGGTTTAATAATCCTTGTTCATTATGTACCAACTTGCCGCGCATTTTGCTTTACTGCCTTAGGCCCTTATAAAAATGAACGTTAACATTCTTTAGAACTCCTACCAACTTTCTATTTACTTCATTGACAGTCTAATAACATTTACATTCTAGTAACATTTGTTCATACACAGTCAAAAGACTTCCTTCTTACTTTTGTATAAAGAATATTTTCAATACACCGTTAACAGACTTTCTTCTTACTTTTCTATAAAGAATATTTTCAATACACTGTTAACAGACTTTCTTATTACTTTTGTATAAAGAATGTTTTAAATACACCGTTAAAAGACTTCCTTCTTACTTTTGTATAAAGAATATTTTCAATACACTGTTAACAGACTTTCTTATTACTTTTGTATAAAGAATGTTTTAAATACACCGTTAAAAGACTTCCTTCTTACTTTTGCATAAAGAATATTTTCAATACACTGTTAACAGACTTTCTTCTTACTTTTGTATAAAGAATATTTTCAATACACCGTTAATAGACTTCCTTCTTACTTTTGTATAAAGAATATATTTAATACACCGTGAAGACTGATGATGATATGTAGTGTTTATTGGCGCAAGGGCCAAGTGTGGCCTTCTTACTTCTTACTTCCTTCTTACTTTTGCATATAGAATATTTTAAGGTCCCCATCAACATGTATTTTTCTAACTTTTATCTCTATAACCACTTCAGTACTGCGTCAGAAGGCTAGTTACTTTTGTGTAAAGAGTGTTGTACTATACATCATCGAACTATACTTTTTTGTTTGAAGGACATGTATCCCCAGTACGTCCACAGCTCGTACTGTTTGCCAAAAAATATTTAGAATGGGAAGTAACCTGAGAGTTTCTGATAAATTTTTCTAACACACATCAATGCCGATATATGACATACCCAGGAGTCAAGCTCATTTTTTTAAATCATAGTCCCAGTCCAAGTCGGTAGCCAATTGTTGACGGAGTGCTCTTAAAATGTTTAAAAAAATATGTTCGTAAATTCTTAGAACTAATCTTTTAGAGGATCTACTGGACTACGTGAGAGTGCGGTGACGTCAGCACACTCCGAGAAAATTTGCTTGCGCTATACCACCTGACCGGTGTGATAGCGGACTACTGTGTAGGCCGCGCACCAGTTGCAAAGCTTTATCCCGACCTTGGGGCTGGTTAATTTAAGACCGATTTACGCTTGAGCCGTGACGCATGCGGTCGTGCAGAAAACTGTACATTTCGCCCACTGGTTCACAAATTTTGGCATACACTGGGCTCGCACATGCAGTGTATAAACCGAAATGTGTGTACCAGTCTACAAAATGTGCAAATTTTCACCCGACCACATGCGTGCGGGCAGGCGGGTGGTGTGGTGTAAGGCTCGAGCGTAAATTTGCCCTTACCACGCACTGCTATTGCAATGCCACCAATTAGCTTTGCAACGAGATAATTAGGTCAGTGCATTCTGCGATATAAGTAGTACGCCCTAAGCTGGAACGTGTCAGCATAGTAGCGTCACGATATTTGTTAAAAAGAAGAAAAAGAACCGAAACTCAGGGTAACACGGCGCTGGAACGTTGCCGCTCAAATGTCCAAAAGGCTGCAAAATACAACTACTGCTGAGTGAGAGCGTGTATTGACGTGAGAAGCGCACAGATCGAATAGAAAGAAAAGCTGAACTCTGTGCAAGCAACACTTTTCTGTGAAAAAATTATTAAATTACCCTTACAGTATAAAAAAATGTAGCTTTCTACGCGTTCATATTCGCACGCTTTCGTCCCGGCCTCCTACCGACGGCTTCTGCATATTAAAGGAAATAGGACCTTGCATCAAAGTGAAGGCAAAGTAACTATGTCAACTGATGTGCTTTATGGCGATGGTAGCTTGCTGTGTGTGAAAACAGATCGAAAAGAAATAATTATGCACTCTTAACATTCAGTGATCTTGCTTCACAACACGGCGACAAAATTTTGAGCTCCGACAAGGGGTCATGACATCCGTAATAATGGCATTCCGTATACCAACAGCCAGGATATCAAAGGACATGCTTTTGCCGTGCTTCGGGCGTCTGAAAACTGCTAACGTCATAGCCGCCACGCTTCGGACATATATTTGACTATAAAAATAGTACTACAATGTGCTTCACCGCTGGGCGCCAGGGTGCAATGTTTTGTCTTTGAAAGCAGCAAGTGCTAAAGGATGCTCTTGCGCAAAATAGAATAACCACATAATTTACCCAATATGATTTTATTGTTCTATGTTTATTACATTTCGAGAAAAAAGTCGGTTTTCAGAATAATAATTGTCTCGAAAGATAAAACTATACAGCCCCTAAATGCCCAACAAAATTGAGCCGGCTGCCTTCTCAGTTTTTTTTTTTTTTTTCAACCTCGGCCATGAGGTACATTCCTCCCTCTTGTAAGTGCAGTTCCCAGAAAGGGGTGCGTACACAAAGGCCGGCCACAGCTTTCACCAAGAGGCGAGGAATGTCTAGGTGTGAGTCAACCATCGCAAGGTAGCGGGGGAGGGGGGGGGTGCATGTTTCGGCTTAAAGAGGGGCTTTAGTTCCGCGGCGGTCAAGGCGAAGCAGGTGGATGGAAAGAATGTCACATGCCTCTCCCGCGCATGCGCACAAATTTGACAGTTGGCCGAGTCGAGGCAAAGAGGAAGACCATCGCAATCGCCATCAGTTCCTTTGCGACGCCGGCATGGTACGGTCGGAGCGATGTAGGTGTTTCGTGGCGTATTGTAGCAGCAGTCTAGCTATTTTTGCTGCTATTTATGCTTATGCTGTGTTGTGGCTAATTCATCGATGCAATTTAGTAAAGCAATGAAGGGGGCTAGTTGGTGAACGTTCCTGACCCGAACTATGATCACATTTCGCGAACTTGTCATATCTTTTATACCCCCCCCCCCCCCCCGCGCCATATCTCCTCGTATATACGCGCGTTCTTTAACAGTATTAAACAGTTGGTAGTTCGCGCTACGTCCGTCCACGTCCTGTCCTTCCTTAATATCGTCTGTGTAAAACTGAGCGCAACATAACCATGAATCATCGATGCAAGCCAACCAGCAAGGTGTTTGCGAAGCCCGCGGTGCTTTCTTCGTTCCGTGATGTGAGCGTTTCTGGAACTTCTCTGCCAGCTGCGATGCAGTGTCGTGTGAAGTGATTCAATACTGGCACTGTCCGTGTTTTAAACTGCACAAATAGCGAACAGCTGTTCCTCAAGACTGCTATGCGCAGAAGTTTTCTCTATCTCCAAATTATAATAAAAGGTATGTTCTTTTCCATCATTTTTCATAAACATATTATTTTGATGTTATTTTATTTCAGTTTCTAATGCCGCATTTTGGCAGGTTATTATAGCGCGAACTGTAACGACGTGAAATGTTCTAAGAACGATTTTCTTACCTTCTTCAGCTGCCCCGCGTCATGGGGTTCGCTTGAAGTTGCTATAAACACGAAGCGTACAAATACTTCGTTTTCACAGCGTTCGCAATGACCTAAGGTCTGGTAAATATTGTCTGATCATGAACTCATTCTTTGCTCTTTCCTACTCTGGGTGCACAGGATGAGAAACAGTAAAATATTGAGCGTATAGCTTCACGGTTCACAATTATATATTTTTCAGCGAACCGGTTCACAATGACATAGGTTGCACTGGATAGACAAGTGCGAATGTGAAAGAAATCATTCGCACCTGTTTAACCACTGCAACCTATGTCATTGTGAACCGGTATTTTTTGACACTGATATTTTGTTTTCGAGTAAAAATAAACGAACACGTCAAATTACAGAAGCGTTCCATATAATGTGTGCTTAAAAATGCATCAGTCAGCCATTGGTTGCTATCACTGACAAAGCATTTGTATTCTTGAATACTGCTTCAAGCTCTGTCATCTGTTTATATAAAAATGGATGACACGTTTTGCACATGCTCGGTGCAGCTAGCTGGCGCTGTTACGTTCATTCCTTCCAAAAATAACCAGCTTTGAGTAAGCGCTCGCGTGTCCACCTTCTTTGCGTCCGTGTCTATTGTGCGTGCTACAAATTTCACCATGAATAAACCATGTAATTAACTTTTAGTGAGTAACTCATTTATGCAGGTAATTGGTAGAGAAACCCATTTTGTGCACTTTCCTAATTTTAATAACAAGTAGTAAATACAACGCAGCAAAGGATATGCATTGAATAATGTGCCCCATCATTGCCATCTCCTCTGCAAGTAAACAGGGATGACGGTCACAATTTTAGCATTCATGTGAACCTTAAAAAGCTGTTCTATGTATGTGATATGCTAACCTGAACATGATGTTAACACTGACCATCTTGTTTCTGTGCAGGGTTGGTTCATTCTGCAAGCATTCTGAGACATCAGCTTGCATAATCGATGCTTGCTAGAGATTATGCGACAGCTGCCATGCCGTAATCAACTAAGTCATTATTCATTTTTGTTCATTTCTCTACTACTTCTCTCACAATTCTGTGTAAATATTTTCGTGTGAATAAACTTCTTTCAGTGCAAACTTGCATTTGTTTTCCATTTTCGTGCACCTTCTAGGTTGCATACTGCCGTTTACCAACATGTTCACACATACTGACAAATGTTTACACTATGCTACTAGGTCGTATGTGGGACAAATGTTACTAGGGGAATAGTAAGACGTCAATAGCAAGTACATAAGCACATGTAAGTAAAATTTTGCCAGAGTGTTACTAAAGAGCCTAAAGACTTCTGTTGGTTGACGGTTAGTAGAATGTTTACAGACCATCTATGAACATGCTTCAGTTGAAGTACGGTAGCCAATTCTTGATAGGATCCAATTCTTGATAGGATGTTACTAGGGTGTATAAAGACAAATGTTAATAGGGGATTGGTAGAAAGTCAACAGAAAATATATGAACATTTTTCTTTTGAAAGAATGTTAATACGGTGTATAAAGAAAGCTTGTTAATAGGGGATTGGTAGGAAGTCAACAGAAAATATATGAACATTTTTCTTTTGAAAGAATGTTAATACGGTGTATAAAGAAAGCTTGTTAATAGGGTGTTGGTAGGAAGCTAACAGAAAATATGTGAACATTTCTCTTTTGAAAGAATGTTACTAGGGTGTATAAAGACAAATGTTCATAGGAAATTGGTAGAAAGTGTAAAGACATCCTATGAACATGTTTCTATTGAAAGTTGGTGGCCAATTGTTTCTAGGGTGTTACTAGAGCGTTGTTAGGATGTATAAAGACAGCTGGTAGGATTTCAATTGACTGTTGGTAGGTTCTAGTAACAAAAGTCTATAGACTGTCTAAAAAATGTTGCTAGAAATTTTTATAAGGGGGTAGCGGCGTCGTACACAGTGGTGAGGCGCTGCTAGTACTGCTGCGCTAAGAAAGCGTAAAGTCCCGGTCTTAATCAGTTGTTCCTGCCCAGACAGGTCCTTACACAGTTTTCGGCGACTTGTAAGGCCCCTCTCTCTCTGACACAGAGAGAGAGAGATAGAGAGAAAGAGAGACGCACAAACGCACACAGGGAAAAAGAGAAAAGCAGGGAACGCCAAGTTATCGTCTTCACAAATAACCTATCGCGACCTTTGCAGGTGACTGGACAGTACAACCACCTGCGACAATGTCAATAGATAAATGAAAAAGAAAATAATGCAGATGTAGTTCCGGTTGGCTACTTTGTGCAGGGGGAAGGGTTGAGGGGGATAAAAAGAGAGACAGAGTGGAAGGGGGAGATAGAAAGCAAGGAAGACAAGCACGAACAAAGCGCGTACACTACAGAGCGGTAGGGGGCGGCATTCTTAGAGTCTGTCGTGAAGCCCCGTAGACCGCAGGAATCTTGATAAATGAAAATTCGGCAGTGGGCTAGTTACCTTAAACATGCTAATGTGTTGCGCAATAACCATGAAAGGACCACACTAGAGTGAACACACAAACACAATACACGCGGGCTCGGCCTCCTGTGCTTCTTTCTTTTTCTTTTTTTCTTCGAAATAACATTTGAAAAAAAGAACAATGATAGCTGGAGGATCACAGGAAGATGATACATTAAACGCGCTGGCTATCAACCACAGGTTTATTTATAAGAGGGACATATATACATAAAAAAGAGACGCTGGTGTATTGAGCTGGTTAGCGTCATATCTGAAAGTCGTCAAGCAAAGTAACTCTTTTTTTTTCTTATCTAACTTTCCCTCTTTCCGTCTCCAAAAAGGTGCTGCAGCCGACAGCATGAGACTTCGTTCAGCCTCCCTGTCCTGCCTTCTTGTAGTACTGGTGTTCCTGCTCCTTCACCTAGCCGTATAGTTTACAACAATATAAGTAATATTTTGTTCAGGGTAACGTATGCATAAGACTGCTGCTATTATGCAAACCTCGGCTTTAAAAAGGATTTACCCAATGCAGGGCAAACGCACGTTTTTGTATTTCGCTCCCCTTGAAATGCGGCCACCGCGGCCGGTATTTGATCTTGCGACCTCGTGCTTAACAGCGCAACGCCGCCGCTGCTAAGCCGGTGGATTATCACAAGATTTCTCTGTTCAAAGTACGATAAGCATGCTATTTCCTATGGCTCCTTACTTTGCACTTTCAGCACGCCCGGACTGCTCTTGTTGCTTCAATTCTTGTAATGACCTGATACAACGCCCAAGGGCGCAACACACACACACACACACACACACACACACACACACACACACACACACACACACACACACACACACACACACACACACACACACACACACACACACACACACACACACGCACGCACACGCACACGCACACACACACACACACACACGCACGCACGCACAATAGCACAAATGCGCGTCACAGGCGATATTTCGTTGTGGTTGTGCCCTTGCCATGTATTATGCCATTAAGTAAACACCAATAAGAAAGTCCTGGTACATGGGCCGTGTTTTCCGGCTCGAGGCCGGCTTTTCACAGCTTGCAGTCAATTCTAAGACGTGGAGCTCACGAACAGCTAACATACGAAATCGTCAAACTTCATCACGACGTCGAACAGAAAGGCCACGAAATTATTTTCCAATGACTACCTGGTCATTGAAGGATCAGTGGAAATGATCAAGCAGACAAAGCTGCCCGAGAGTCACATCAAGAACAACACAGTGTTCCCATTCCTCTTTCCAGGACAGACGCTGCAAGGCAGCTTCGTGACCTGGCACGCAAGCTCTCTTTAACACAGTTGAATACCCCAAATATAAGGCACACCAGGTTGTATGAACTGAACCCTTCACTACAACTCCGAACTCCACCCGGGCTTCACCGACGTGAGGCATCGCATCTATACCGGCTGCGGTTGGGAGTGGCTTTCACGAATGCGTACACTACTTTGATTGGAATGGCCGACTGTGCTGCATGCGACGTATGCGGCGTGAAGAAAACATAGAAGATTTATTGTGCCATTGTCATCGATTTCATTCGAAAAGACAAACATTATCTATCGCATCGCGACGACAGGACTATCGGCTGTTGTCTGTGCAAGTGCTACTTGAAAACCGTCCCCATAGCTCAACGGTCCACAAAGATATGAAGGTACTTATCTCTTTCTTGAGGACGACTGGCCTATGTGAACGTCTTTGACCCGATCAGGCCCTCCGCGTGCATGCGCGAGCTCACCGCGACATTACTCCCCCTCCCCTCCCTCTCTCTATGTTATCTTTCTGTTCTGTCTTTCCCGTACCCCAGAGTAGGGTAGCCAACCAGACGCATATCTGGTTATCATCCCTACCTTCTCTTTTTAACGCGATAGCGTTAAGGAGCTCGTGTCGCAGAAAAGCCGGTGTCGGTGTCGGCGTCGGCGTCCGCGGCGTTGGCCGTGAGCGATAAATCACGGCAGGCACTTCATAAATAAAAAGCAACTACCAAGATGGCCTGGGTGGGAATCGAACCAGGGTCTCCGGAGTGTGAGACGGAGACGTTACCACGGAGCCACGAGTTCGATGCTTCAAAGCGGTACAAAAGCGCCTCTAGTGAACACGGTGTTGCCTTAGAAACGAGCTGTTTCTAAGGCTCAGGCGTGCATCGCTTGCTCAGGCGCACATTTCGTTGTCGCGCCGAACGCTGCGTTGCTCGACGCTCACCGCGTCCGATGCGGGGCGCGTAGTCGCTGCGCCGTAGCCCATTGTCTTACACCCCTTGGCGGGTCGACGGGAACGCTGTCGCGTTCCACGCTTGAAGGCGAAGCTTAAGCGTCCTCCAATTTTTATTTCCTCCTCCACCTCCTCCTCCATCACAACAACATGTCTTTCAATCAGGGTCATCGCTTCATATTGTCACACGACAGAGCTCTGTTGTCTCTGCAAATAATTAAACAAGCACCACCTCACGCGGCCTAGGTAACAAGCCTAAATCATACAGGGACATAACCGTGAAAAGCCCTTCTGTGGATCTTCAAGTAGTTCGTATTTCGAGATGGAACTAGGTCTACCATACAGGTGGGCAATAGGGCAAATAGAAATGCATTGAACTTACTGGAAGGGGGGGAGGTTGCTACGGGCACTACGAAGGCAATAACATCGCCAATTGGCATTACAGCGTATATTGGAAAGAATATACGATAGGAATATTGTGTCAGCGTAGCAATACGCACAAAAACATCCAAATGGCCGCAAACAGAAACGTGCGTGCGTGTTCGTGTGCTCGCCGGAAATAAGTTCTGCTTGCTTTGAAACTTCGTTAAATCACTTTGGGTCTGACACCAGCAGCTGTACGGCTTTAATGAGATGTGCACAGATGCCTGGGGCAATCCGAACCCCCCTAATTTTGTGCAGAGGCCTGTGGTATTGCAGAAGCCTTAGAAGTCAGCTTTCACTTCTAATTGACATTAATTGGGTCAGAGTGCATTGTCAGGTCAATTAAGTAGGTGGCGGAATTTCATTAAATCTAATCAGAAGGAAACCCTTCGAGAAATAAAAGTGCTTGAATTTAAACGAATCCGTATAAAGTACATACTGAACGGCGCCAATCGAAAGCCTTACCAAAAACCTTGCGATGGATGCCACGTGGCACATTAATACATGTTCGAGTATTCGCAAACACGTTACAGGGCTAATAACCACAGCTAAATAATCAGGCGCCGCCATCTCTATCAGCGTGTAGCTGAAGTTTTTAGAAGCTTTTAAATTGTACATTAGTCAGAGAGTCAAAACAAAAACATATAGAAGAGGCGAGCTAATTCATACGCGTATACACAGAGGACACACAAGACTAGCGCTTGTATGTCTTTCTCTGCGCAAATGCGTATCACTTCACGCCCTTCTTCAAAAACGTATGTGCCACCAAGCAGCACAACAAGGAATATTCTATGGAAACAGAACAACGCTTTGCAGAAAGCATCCTTATAGAATCATTTGCCCTCCTAATGCATCAAAAAAAGACAAACACGTGAGTTACTACAGATCGATTGTCGTGCACAGAAAATAAATTGGGTAGCTATACGATCTACAACGCTAACCTTGCATGCATCTTCCTGTTGATGCTTAGCTTTACTCTATTTTCAGGAATTTCACTCTCCCGTTGTTTTTCCTTTCACATTACATTTTCATTACATACCCCTCGCTCTTTTGAAATATAATTTTGTTGCAAGCCAGCGCTTGTTTCACTTTGTCTTTCTCCCTTATAAGGCTTTGTTACAGTTTAGTTTCTTTGAATAAGCGCCACACACTTAGCGATCCTTACCTATTTAAGCCAAATTTTAGCGAGAGCTTGCCATAATAAGTGTGCGAGGCTATAGCAGAAGCAAGATGTCCTTGCGGGACAACCATGGGACCTGTGTATACTTAAGTGTCTCAGTTACACTTTTGATTTGGCTGAAGAATCAAGACTACACCTTTCATTGTCAATCATCGGCAAATAACCAAACGAAAACACGGCTGGGACGCTAAAGATAATATTTGCTACTCAAATGCTTTGATAGCTTACTGTTTACGTTTTTTCTCTCGCAGTGTTAGCACGAAAATATACTTTAAGGTTCCTTTCTATCGAAAGAAGAAGCCTCGCCATGATACTAATCTTGTGTTTACAGAGTATACAGAAGACTAAAGTCTTTATTGCAGGGTCAGAGTAAGGCATTGAAAACCCAATAAGGAGGTCTTTGTTGATTGCCTGCCGCTCAAGTCGCGAGGGCTTTGGTTTCCTTTCATTATCTCGGTTATTGCAAGCTTGGTTCGAGTTCTAGCTCGTAAGGAGCTACTGTGTAGGAGGAGGAGGACGAGAAAGAAAAAAGGGAAGGAAAGAGAGCAAGGTCAACCAGACGCACGTTCGGTTTGTGCTGCTCTACGCGGGGGAAGGGGGCTAAGGAATAAAAATAAAGTGCTTCCTTATAGTTCGTTTTACTTCTATACGGACTAAGGTGCTATGGGCGATGATGATAAAAAAATGGCCAAGCACTCCCTACAGATGGTTAACCAGCGAAGCTGAAACGTGCGGCCCCAGTGTTTATCTCTGGGTTAATCCTGACGGTTGTGTCGTTGCTCTCTGTTGCAGCCGAGCACGCGCGCAGCAGTTTCTCTCCGGCTCTGAAATGGGTAGGTCGTGCGTCATACGTACTCCTTAGGAGCAGGCAGCTTTCGATCAGCAACGCCGCAAGCGGAACCAGGAACGAGCTCGTCTACGCCGTGCCGATGCTGCAGCACATGCACAAGCAGAAATTGCGTACAGAGGATCCGGCAGCCTACCAAGCCGTCGTTTAATAAACCGTCGGGATTAACCCAGCGATAAACACAAGGGCCGCACATTTCAGCTTCGCTGGTTAACCATCTGTACGGAGGGCTCTGGCGGTGATCTTTTTTTTTTTCATTTATTACCTATAGGGTCGGCCTACTGCAGCAAGAAAAGACTCGAGTGTGCCTGAAAAGGGGTCGTCGGAGGGTTCTTGCGCGTGACAAATTTCATGAAATGTCGACCTCAGAAAGCATAAAATAATTATTCTGGCGTTTTACCACGATTTATAGTGCAGTTGCGGCAGGAACGTGTCTTGCAATGCGTTGGTGTGAATTATGATCGCTTATTACGTTTCTGTAAATTACGCTACAGTGAAATAGCAAAAAAAAAAATAGTTGAGAGTCACTTAGGTATTCTGACCTGAGCTGAAGGCGAAAGCACGAGGACTTGTATAAGTTATCACTTGATGTAAAATACCACCTTCATCCACCTTAACCCACCTTGCTCTAACTTGTATAAACCTTAATTCACCTTAATTTTCTTAAAGGGAAGCTGAAAGGTTTTCCAGAAAAAATGAGTGAACATGTGTACATAATGGTTTTCAACCTTCCGAATTCGAATATCGTATCGAAATTGAGCGAAAGAAAGCGCAAATATATTTTATTACGACGAAAAGTGCAGCAGCGGACACGCCCAGCTCGCGCGTCTCGTTTCCGCCTGTGATTGGTCGGGCGCCTCGTGACGTCAACTCTAGTGACCGACCGCTGCCGCTACACATGAAGCGCGGTGCCAGGTAGTTTGGTGCTGTAATGGAAAATTAAGAGGTAATGGAAAATTGAGAGAGGCTGCGTTTTTCTGAGGAGTTCGGCGTTACTCCCTACATGTATGAGCCGATTGCGAAGAGCCGGCCTCTCGAAGAAGCAAACGATGCTGCTGCGAGCAGTGCTTTCGACGCGAACGAAAGCGAAGTCTTGGGATCTCCTCGTGTTGGAAATGCTCTTTGGTGAGTATGTTTTTTGCAAAGCGATCTAGTGGTCTCGCCGATCTTTCGCCGATCTAGTGAGCTCGTTTCCGGTCAAACAACTGTAGTGTTGTGTTCCTGCATGCCTCCTCGTGGAACGTAAGCGGGGATGCGATCGTCGGCATTTGTGCGCTGTCCAAAGCTGTCGGCAATCTACAAAGATGGTTTAAACGCGTGAAAAGCTTCCCGGTTCATGCAGTACGTGTAGTGACCTTTATCTGTGCGCCATCCGCACACTACTCGTAACCGAAGTCGTAAAGGCGGCGAATTCCGTCGGCTACGTGAGATGGTCGGTTTCTCGCTGTGCGCGAGAGAAGGGGGGAGCGTAGCGGCCTTGCGTGCGCCGGCTTTACAGCACATGTAAACTGGCCTTGACAAAAGCTGAAAACTGGCCTTGACAGCGGTGACGGGCTCCTTGTGTACGCGAACACTGACGGCACTGCGGCGGGCCTTAGACGAGCCGACTTGACTGGCAAACCCAACGCACGTTTTAATGATAAATTCTCGTGATAATCGTCGTCACGGAAGTGGTTGGAGCACAGCACTGTTGTTCTTGAGGGCTTGAAACTCTTTCGCTTCACAGCAGCCTCCCACTTCGTTAAAAGCTTCTTGTCTTGCGGGAAGCAATGGAAGACAACATCGTCGCGGCCGCTGGTGCTCGTGCAACCGTAGGCTGCACAGAAAGCCGGCATGATTGGCCCACCATTTCAGTTGATGCTGCGCACGTTGACTACCACTATACATACACGCAGACGCACCAACAAAGGAATGCATGGTCGATCGAAGCAGATTACGATGGCACGCAGGCAGAAACAAGGCACGGTCGCGCAGGCTGCGAAGGAACAAAACACTATAGAGTTGACGTCACAACACCGCGGTTTCCGGTCTCCGCTCGCATCGTCAGCGTCAGCAGCAGCGCGCGGCATTCGACGGGGAGCGGAGCTACAGCGCAATTTTAACCGACGATTACGTCGCTCCTAATTGAAAAAAAAATCCAAAATTTTACCTACATGGTTTATAAGGTTCCCGCATCCGTATATGAGCGTCTTATTGAATTTGACACACTCTTCAGCTTCCCTTTAATGCACGTTGGTCCAATTTGTGTCAACCTCAATCCACCTTCATTCACTTAACTTCACCGTGGCATTTCCCAGTGCGAGCCGCAGCAGGTCCAGAGACGGGAACGTGATATCACTTGGTCACGTGGGTACCGGTACCATCGGATGATAACGCCGGACGGACGCCGGATTTTTCACTTCATGAGGCATAAAGGCTTTCGCCTTAAAATAGCCTCTTGCATCGTGTGCACATGAACGACTAAAGTGGCGTCAACAGCAGTTTTGAACAATTTTAACGCGAGAGCGTTAACGGTCCCGTGTTGCAGAAAATCCGGCTTCGGCGGTGATGTCGGCATGAGAAAAATCATACAGAACCACGCATACCGATGCACACAGTCTCTCCGCATGGCGCAGAGGCGTCACTGAACTAATTGAATATCTCAAAGTAAAATTCATCAGAAAACTCATGGAGTAATAGTTACACACAACCTACAGACATGATAGCGTCGCAATGTAATTTGAATGTACGAGAAAAGATGATTCTGTTACCGGGAAACTGAAGCACGAACCCTTTTTTTCAGCTGCCGTTTGAGGTTTGTCTTAATAGGAGCGGCGTGCCCCGCTCGGTTCCTTGCAACACCACCCAGATGGCGCTTGCCTCCGCGCAGCCGCGGCAGCGGTAGCGCCCGCCGAGGGAAGAAAACAAAACAACAATAACCAAAAAAAGAAGCGCCAGAAAGTTCGCTTTAGTGCGTAGCTTTCGCTGACAGCGTTCCCAGGAAAACATTACGTTTACATAAGCTGCAGTTGCCGTGAAGCGTGAGAAGCACTCAGGGATCTTTGAATGCTATCCGTTCCACTCATGAAAATGAAGTTTAAGCGCCTTCCAAATTTTTGTTTATTCGCCTTAATTAAAGCTCTGCGTTCGTTCTTCCACAAGAAAGGAAATGCAAATACATTCAGCTAAACTCAATCAAAGAAATACGTAGCCTTTCAAGCCATAATACCGCGTTTGACGCTCGAAAAAACTTTGCGCAGTTCTCGGTAACGTCTATTAGAACGCTGAAGTCAGGCAGTGTCCACAAGGATCCACAAAGCAGTCCACAAAGCAGACCACAAAGAGAAGTAATTGTAGCAATTGCTACGAACGGGTGGATGTCTGATTTTCCCTTTATTATGTGCAAGTAGTCCGGCAGTGTTAGTGCTTTTGGTTGCTCGGAACAGACGCTGAATCGACGCTGCTTCCACGTGCGACGGTTTCGCGTTTGCTCCAACGCGGAAGGGAAAAGCCGCAAAATAAGTAAACTTTTGCACTCAATCCCCAGATGTCTTGCAGTGGAATTGCCGCTCGCTCAGGCAGTGTGCCGCCAAAATCAACGCCATTTTTGAACATATGGGCAGGCCGGCGGTGTTTCTTTTGCAAGAAACGAGAGGCACCACTCCTGGCATCCGGGTCTTTGAAGGATATTTTCAACCAAACTTATTACACGTACACACTGGAAAGAAAAAGTGGGACCAGCAGAGAGAAGAGGCAGTTGAAGCACAGGCGGCTGTCTTTGTGCGCAGCTAGGGATGTGCCGCACGCAAAGCTCGACACAGCTAAGTACTAGCTGTAGCAATATCCAAGAGGTGGTGGTGGTGTGGTGTAAACTGAAAGGTCATATAACATTACTTGTGTGAGCCTGCTTTCGCCCAGACACCAATTGCTACAAGAAAGGTGGTGCGAACAAAGCTAATTTTGCATGGCTGCGTGAACTGCGAAACATTTACCCAAAGGATGGAGTATTTGTTGGCGGCTTCAGGGCTCCTCATCAAAACTGGGGATATGACAGGTATTCAGAGAGAGGACGTACACTTTTTGCAGAAGTTGAAGCAGCGGGCATTGTCTTGGCGAACGACCTGGACTGCCCCAGTCGTCACGCACTCCACTCGTGGCAGCGTGACAGCACGCCTGACATAAGTTGGACGACTCCGGGACTTGTGAATGACTGGAGGTGTGGTGCCAACTCTAGGTGCAGCGATCCCTACCCTATCCGGATTGAAGTTGAGGAGCAGGCCATCGGGAAGAAGAAAAGAATGACGTCAGCCGTAGACTGAGACATGTACGGTTCCTATTTTGAGGCATTCGATAAGAAGGCACCGTTTCTAGAGAAGCTGTCAATTGCAGCTCGGGAAGCCACTAGAAATATTGAAGTGGACGAGCACCCTTCTACACCTGACAAACCGCTCCTCAATATATGGGACACGCGAGCCATGTTACACAAGACACACATGCAGCAAGAATGGGGAGCAGCACGTCGACTTGCTAGAGGTTCGTAACAAGGTGGCGCAGGCGCGTCGTTATGCTAGGGAACTTGACCGAGAACGATGGTGCGACCACTGCGCCTCGTTTGACGAATGGACAGGGACGCGGAAGCTGTGGTCCACTTTTAGGGGAATGTCTGGAAAGAGCAAGAAGTGCAATACCGTCAGGAATGTAATGCTGGAATGTAATGCGAATTCGAAGCGAAGGCGGCGCACACTTTCTTCCCTCAGCCAGACTTACCACCTGATGCTAAAATTTACCAACGCAAGGTTCCCACGTAGGACACAGATATCGAATTGCCTTTTACTACACAAGAATTGATCATTCTTGATCAATTGATCAAGAATGATCAGAATTGATCAGAATTGATCAAGAATTGATCAGAGGTCAAGATTCTTGAATTGATCAAGAATTGATCTCAATTCTGTGAACGCCAAGAGTGCACCGGGCAAAAAGGGTGGCATTACCTGGCAGTTGTTGCGCAATCTCAGTGGACCAGGAAAAGAACACTTAAAGGAAGAGCCCAACAAAGTTTGGTTGTCAGGCGAAATTCCCGCGGAGTGGATGCACTCCGTGGTAAGCCCTATTTAAAAACCAGGTAAACCTGCAAACAATGTCAGCAATGGGAGGCATATTTCATTGGCAGCTACACTTAGCAAAGTTCTCGAATGCTTTCTCCTCACACGGCTTACCTACCATTTCGAGGATAGTAAAAAAGAACCCTGCTTTGACCCATACATTCCCATAAAGAGTTTATACTCTTTATGGAAGTTTGTGCGCGAGGCTGATTTGGCCTGCAGGTTATGAACGTGTAGTGTTTTGTTTGTTTTTAGATGTTTTGTCTTTTGTTCTTCTTTTGCTTTTTTGTTTCTTTGTTTTATGATCCGCACCATTGACCCGCACCCGAGCATAGGCCACTGAGTCATCCTGTTCATTAAAGTTCATTCACTCTCTACACTCAGCAGTGTGTTTTGTCTTATTAAATGTTGCTAATAAAGTGTTTATGTTTTTTCTTCATCAGTCTAGCCTAACCTGGATTAAAATGTGGGACTCTTTTCAGAAGCGTTCTCACTTGTGCGAGCTTTGCCTCTGTAATTTTCCCTTCATAGCCACAGAAAGTGGTCCGCGAGTATAGTCGTGTAACTTACGCTTCAAAGCTGTAGCACAACTACATAGTGACTGCAACATTGAGCGCAAACATGACACGCCGAGGTACATAGCGCAGACACAACATACCGCGATCAATAATTTGAAAAAATGCATTCCGAAAACGGCGGTGGCTCGTCACTGGCTGACTACAAAAAGGGACGTGTGTGACGTCACGCGCCCGAGGTATATAGCGCAGACACGACATGCTCCGATCAAAAAGAAAAAAAAAACGCATTCCGAGAACGGCGGCGGCTCGTCACTTAATGCTGGCTGACTACGAAAGCTAACGCGCGTGATGTCACGCGCGAAGCAAGCATTATTTCACTTGTCTCTAGCAAAAGTTCGCTGTGCGCACGTGCACTTCGCATACTAGCGTTACCGCTGGGCTGTTGCGCGCATGCGTACACGCGATTTTCATGGAACGGATACCGTAGCCGCGCCGCGAAGCACAGTGTCCGGAAAGCGTGCGAGCACATTCCGAAGCCACGGCGTCTGCTTCATTCACGCCTCTTTTTGATGTCGCCATAGCCATCGGTGCAAAGAGAAATCTCGAGAGGATTGTATCATGCCCTTCTGTACATCCACATATGTAAGAGTAGCGAGGTGTCATTCCATCGTTTCCCCGATGGCAGCGAGTACATATCTACGCGCCTAGAAACTGCGGATCGGCAAGTCCATGGTGGCGACGGCAGTTGTACCTTTGCGGGCATATTGAGCCAGATGACTACGTTTAGCCAGGTAAGAAAGCTTGCATGATTTCAGGCTTTTTCTTTTTTTGAGGACAAAGCGCCTTAGGGAAATTGATGCGCAGTTAAGTGTCTTCATTATTTTGCTTCACACGGTCACGTATGTGTCGATCGGATTATAAATATGCAATCGTTTTGTCTTTTAACGTGAATCCATGGTTATCGCTAGCTTGGCGTGCTTTCGTACTGAGGCAATTAGCGACCTTTAATGGAACCGGCCGTGCTATTAAGCACGTAAGTCGCTGCGCGATTAGCGCGCTTGCGAATGTCTGAGCGTGTTTCGGCGTTACCGTGGTGACATGGCACAGCCCCGCCGCTTCCTTCACCGAGCGTGAGGGCTCTCTCGCACACCAACTACTACTTCTTTTCGACGCCCAAGCGCATTTCGTCCCGATGCAGCCCAGGCCAAGTCGCTCGGCAAGCCTGTTCCTAAGAAGACACACTGCGAGGTTAAATTATGCAAAGGCTAAGCAAATAAAAGCGGCTTTAAACTCGAACTGAACACCAATATCGCGATACTACGTGCTGAATAGCAGTGTGGGTTAGATTAGCTAAGTACAAGTTAGATTAGGTTAGATCCGAGCATAAACCACGCTAACCTTGACCAAGCTCATGCCTTATACGAAATATCGGGTAGTCATAATGCTACGCGTATAATTAATCATTGCGCTCCCGCGATCTGTGACACGAAGAATCGCCAGCATCGCAGAATCACAGGCTCCGAAGCATGTCGACAAAAAATGTCCGTACGTTAGCAGACGACAGTTCGGCATTCTCGCTAGCTCGCGCATACACCTGCTCTTCGTAACAAGTTATCAAAATCAATAATTTACAAACGCACGCTTTCGCTAAATTGCGAGCGCGTCTAATTTAGTGCTCGTTTAGAGTTCTTAACTGAAAAGCAAGTGAGTTACAGTAGCGAGCCGTTGGCTGCCGACTATGTCACACAAAATGGCACTACTTCTTACCTGTTGCAGTGTGTCAGCGTGCCTGAGATGGACGTGTACTTCTCTGATTTTCCTACTGTACAAGAACATACAGCGCCACTGACACCGATTTCAGTAAAAACATCACGGAAGCCCACTGCTACAGTATGCGGTTCCGCTGGCAAGGCAGACGATTGCATGCACACGCTAACTATTTTGATTCTGTCGTATCCTTCTATTACGCCAACGACCACAAGGTGCTCAGCCAACACAAGAAATTCGCCTTCGACATAAGGCGGCAATTTGAAATGGCAATATGTATGATGGAGCTGAAGCTTAGCACTGAAGCGTATTTGTTAAGCCCCATAATTTAGTACCGGTATAATGCAGTCATTGTACACTTTTCGTTTCAAAGATAGCGGCACATCCTGCCTTTCCTGACTGGCAATGCCTTCAGTATGCGCTCCAATTCATTTTTATTCCTCTGTGAATTTCCTTCCCATGATTATAGGTTTCCCTGTGAGTAATTGGCCTAAATGAACGTGTACTCTTGCACAGATTCTAGAGGCTGACTTCCGATTGCGAATCATAGGTAGCACGTATACTATAGAATGTATGTAGCCTAAAGACTATCAGAAGGTAAAGGAGTTCACAAGAAGTCTGTAGGCAATTCGCAGGCTTTAAGCATTCATCTCTGCGTAGTGTTGCACGAACAGCAGTGCCAGGTAGGCCAGTCTCCTTCCGTTAAACTGCTGGCCGATTATCACTCAAGTTTAACATTCCTCACTTTAGAGTGACCTGCAGGGGCGACTGGCCACGCGCCATTTTCTGTAATCGTTTTGTTTGAGATTTGCCATCTTGCTCTTTCATTCCTCTTTTCTTCCCTCCTCCCTACCTTCCATCCCTGGATTTCTGTCCCCTCCCTTCTGAGAAGAGTATGCAGGCGTTGTGCCTTTTCTGGAGGCCAGTTGCCAGCCTGCTCCTTGCTTTTCCTTTCTTCTCTGTCAAGTGTACATATGTTTTCACACGAAATAATAATAGTAATAATAGGAACAGTGGTGGAATTCTGCAGTGGGTTCAATTTTATACTACGTTTGCTAGCATTACATGCCTGTGACGTCACAATAAAGTCGAAATGAACATCGTCTGCGACGGCGCAACAACAACAACGATGAGGACAACAGGAACAAAACTCGAACGGTGACGCCCTTTATCATCGCTACGTGATCACCGTAAAACGGCCGTTGCCGAACACCATGGTGCACCGGTGCAGTCATTCGTATTCACTAATCCGATTCAAATTGAGATGGAAGATTCACCGTAGCACCAAAAATGCACGATAAGATAAATAAGAGAGACACCAGTTTGCAGTACGCTCTTCTATACATCCATTACCGTCATTCAAGAGAAAGCTTTGGTCATGCTTTAATTTTTCGTTAAGCACTCCATCAATGTTAATGACATTGCTTACAAAAATGACTTATGTTGCAACGCTAATATGAAGCTGAAGCTATATCTCTGAAACATGGCTAATTACCATTTCTGACAGTCGCGTTAATTAAGTACCGCCAGTGAGTATTATCTGCAGCTGTACTTCAGCAATTAATTATGAATGAGATACAAATCAACATCCTATCTAGAGCGAAGAAAAACAAAATACGTGGAGCGTTCATGTAAGTTCCATGCGAACTCACGCAGGCTTTACGAGTAGCCGCACTGCATTAAAAGTTTTCCTTTTTCCTACCTGTTCTATCTTTTTTAAGCTTTTGCACACAGGGATTAACACGGAGATTCGCAGCTTCATTATGATTTTTTTTAATAAGGCAGAGCTGAAGCAATTGCGAACCACTCGCCCATTTGTAATAATTCGCAATGAAAATTTTCAGGGTTCATCCTGCCGTAACAGATGTATCTTCACGCGTGTGATGAATCGCACGATTATTTGTGCAGGAACCGAAGTAGGAGCTGCATATGAGACAGAGATTTCCGATTGCCGGCATGTGTAATCTAATCACTGTAATTTCGCAGAAAAATCCTGCACATGCTATGATCAAGATTGGAGTTCTTCGCATGCGTAACAACGCCTTGAGATAAGTAACATGAAAAGATTTATAATGTATTGCGAAAACAAAAGTTGTCCGAGTCGCAGCGGGCAGTATGAAAAAGAGTTTCAAAGAATGATTACGCGTGAAGACAAAACAAATCTAGCTCCGCCAATTAAACCAAAGAAATGTATCCTAGGGTTTTACGTGACATGAACATGATCTGATTACGAGGCGTGCTGTCGTGCGGAAGTGCGGATTTCTTTTTATTGTAATGAAAATAAAAGAAAGAGACGTAGTCACCTTACAATAGTGATGGCTACTCCTTTTCTCATAGCAGAAGCAACAATATAAAAAATATGTTGGAAAATGACAAAAAATCACTTCATAGGGTGAGATAGCCACAGCACAGTCCTATACGCCTGTGAACATCACAGTGTAAAAGTCAAATGCAAGTTGCACCACAATGAGTTCGTAAACAGTCACGAACGCACACAAAAGGCCATGATGTAGACTTCGATGAGCACATAAACAGATGAGGAATTACAGTGTTAAAATAATTCACGCACAACAACAAAAAATGCATAACACGTAATGTACAAGCACTAATAATTACAAATAACAGAGGAATGTTTTTGACATCGTGTGATTATTCAATGGAATACCTAGTATTTGTTGAGGATGCCTGTGTCTTCATAAAAGTGTTCATTGCGTTCAATGCTTTTCGCTGTGCTATTTTCGATGGCCATGGGCCCAGAAATTTTGCGAGTGAGAAAGGCCGGTGAGGATCGATGGATTATGGCTCTTGTTCTAGCTGCTGTCTTTGTATCTCGTATATGGGGCATTTGAGGAGTAGACGGCAAACATCCTCATCGTCGTGGCCACAGGAGCAAGCCGGGGAAGGAGCCCGCTTGATGCGATGCAGGAAATGTTTGGTGCATGCTGTCCCAAGGCGCAGTCAGTGAATTAGTGTCTCGGTACTTTTAGAAAGTTGTACATCCAGCTCGTATTCGAGGTGAGGGTCTACTTCGTAAAGTATTGTTTCCTTAGTGTTTTCATTAAACCATGTTGACATGGTTTGGATTAATTTTTACCACCCTGCAATCATTGCATGGCACACGAGTTTTTTTTCTTTCTTTTTAATACCGCGTCTATCGCGATGCCGCTGCTGTCTTCGTGCTCAGCAGTACAAAGCCATAACCACTGAACTACCATGGCGGGTAACTATAAGAATTCGCTAAGATTGGCGGCCTTTGAATAAATAGGAAACCTGAGTGTACTTACAGCTCTTGAGTTAACGATGTCTCCGTTGTCCGAGAGAAAGGACTTACGTCGTTTACGTAACAAAGTTGGCATCCTTTCCTTTCTTACTAGAAGCTCACTTGCGTTGCATGAGCTAGTCGTTGATTTCAATCAGCAGTGTCAGCAAACCCAGCATTAGTGAGAGATATAGCGTCCATGCATTCATTCCAAGTATTCTCTATCATGAACATGTGGATACCCAAGATGGGTATCCAAATGGCACTAAGAGCGAGTGATCCTGCACATGGGCCCTGTGTTACCACCTCTAGTTATTTACCAGTTGGTCTACCGATTTTCTTCAAATTTTGTAGTGACTTCGGCATAAAGCTTCGAAATTTACCGATCTTGACCTCTTGCAAAACAATAGCGAAATCCACAACTTCTTCAAAATTGTCTAATTTCCTCGCTTCTTTCTACAACTACTTTTTCTGCATATAACTGCTAGGGCGCGATTAAGTTTTACTGCGCGTGATCGACGAGCGATGTTTGTGTGTGTGTGTGTGTGTGTGTGTGTGTGCGTGTGTGTGTGTGTGTGTGTGTGTTTGTGTGTGTGTGTGTGTTATTTTGGGCTTCAGTATAGTCAAAACACACTGAACACCTTAGTTTACAGGTACCAGACGTCATCTGAGACTCTTCCAAGCCTGGTATGAAGAGCCGAAGAAGACATCTTTCTAACAGTTGTGTATTGCTGATTCCTGGTGCAACGTGTCGTTTCTCAAATGACGCACAGTGCCAATAGTTCTGCAGGATATTGAATTGGTGTTACTGCTTTGCAAATGGCACATTGTCGAACTAGCAATGAGCAGTGGATCCGTGGGGGCAAATACTTAGTTTACCATACCTTTTTCGTCAGCAAGAAGAATACAGTGATATTTACAGATTTTTGAACCAAGAATCTAATTTTTATTGCCTGCGTGGCATGTAGGCCTTCCTGCGTGATAGTTGCACGTTATACAATATTCTGGCTTCACATTCGACATCCGGTATGTATGCTTCTTTAGGCAGCCAGGCATTACTTTCTCACAATTATTTTATTTATCAGGAGCAGATGTCCACCACGCGGCTAGATTTCGTGGGACGGTAAACGCAATAATACACCACACCTGTCTGACATGCTTCCAAGGCTCTTTAACATCTTTTCTACTCACGGTAACCCTTCAAGTTTGCGCACTAACTGGGGGAACCCTCTTTTGATCACATACATCGAAGACTTCATGAATGCTTTTGACTGCTCCTCTGGTGCGCTGATGGCGAAGCCCTACCAGTGTGCCATTAGTGGTACACTCGCTTGGCATCACATGCTTGCGACGTAGAATAATTTTCTTTAGTGATCTGAGACTGACAGCTTGTGTTCAATCGTCACTTTATCTACATGTTTATGTGTAATGTGAACTGTATATAAACAATTCATTTTTCTTCTGATCAAAACAGAACTACCGATACTTTTGAGAATTGGTGTCGATAGATATGTAAGGGGTTCACGCAAAACGTAAGAAGAAACTACTGCACATACTGATATTCTTATATGCGACGGCCTCTGAGCGCTTGCGAGATGTCCGCTTTGCTGGTTTTGCATTGAAAGGTACAAATGGTCTCGAATCATTTGAGATCCCGCTTCGTTGATGTTTACAGTAGCTTCTGCAATGTACGTCGCCTAGATTATAGCGCGCTGCTCCAAATTTTGTTGATATTTCCTATTGTAGCCTTCGACCACAATGAGACCAACCTTTACGCTGTACCGATATGATGCTCTGTGTAAGCGTTCATTCTGATTAGTACCTCCGCTAGAGCACGTGTGGTTCATTAATCTTCTTATTGCATTTCTAATGCCAACTGTACTCATTCGTACAGAACTTTTGCTCGCTGATAGGGTGTAAACCAGTCAGAAAATTGTTCTTTCTTCGTGGTGTTGTTTGTTATGGGGGGGGGGGTCGCGAAGGAAAAAGAATAGCAGCTTGGACTTGGTTTTCAATCCTGTCGTTAACAGCGCAAAACGTAGGCGGGACACGCGACGAGAAGACCACACCCCAGAAAGAGATGGAGCGATTGTGGACATGTTCTTGAACATCGTAGACGGTTGGAACGTGGTTCAGGTACGGCAGACTTCAGTGCATGTTTGAATCCAGCGAGCTGCCTGTTCACAATTGCGTAGCGGGTAGATCCCTCCTGCATTGTTTACGGCATATATTCACAAATCTCACTCGAAGTTAATAATTTATAGAAAAGGGGACTTCGAGAACGTCTGCAAACTGCAACTGTAACAGGCTGATTTGGTTTGATTGAATCAATTATTTTGTTAAGCGTCTCAAAGCAACATAGAGGCTATGAAAATCTTAGTAATAGAGGGTTCAAGGTTATTTTTATCACTAGCGAAGTTCGGTATAGAGGGAAACGTGTATTAAACACACACACAAACAAAAAGGAACGCCTGTATGTCTTTCGGTGGAGTTTTAAAGCGAAGGTCTCTTTGACAAGCCAACCAGTTTCGCTTCCATTGGTGGGTGTCTCGAAAACACGCGCGCACCCACAGGCACGCTCACACATGCTATACAGAGCAAGTGCTAATATATCTACTCGTATATGTATATAACACCTGTCTTTATTACCACTGAATGTTGACCGACAAGGTAGTGTAAGGGAGAGTACCTCGGTTCTTAGTAATATAAAACCTGTACATATAATGTAGCTTCATAGTTACATCATAAAAGCCTACATCGAACTCATAAGATCAAACAATCCAAGCAATATTATGCGCTATTCCATTAAGAATTGTGTGTGCATTATACTGCAACACAAAAGCTGTAATGTCACCTCACATATAGGTGTACTTAAAGCGCGCAGATATCTTAATAGAATCGCTTTTCAACAGCTTCTTTTATTTTCGTATATATTTCTTATACTTGGCCTGCCGGCCATTCCTGGGCTCCTGCATATGTGCCATCGTGACAGGGGGCGTAAATGCTGTGAATGTGTTTACACGGGATCTGAACTACTCTGTGCTTACACTACCCCTCAACATTATTTCCTACCCGCCGTGGTTGCTCAATGGTTATGGTGTTGGGCTGCTGAGCACGAGGTCGCGGGATCGAATACCGGCTACGGCGGCCGCATTTCGATGGGGGCGAAATGCGAAAACACCCGTGTGCTTAGATTTAGGTGAACGTTAAGGAACCCCGGGTGGTCGAAATTTCCGGAGACCGCCACTACGGCGTGCCTCATAATCAGAAAGTGATTTTGGCACGTAAAAACCCCATAATTTATTAATTTAACATTATTTCCTCGACAAATAGCAAACACCGCCATCGGCCTCCTGACATTTCTGCGTCGACGACTCACATTGTGCCCTCACACGAACTGCTATCTCGGCAGAACATATGAACAGCGTAGTTAATAAACATAAACACGGTCATAACATTAGTCAGCACCTTGCGAACCATACTTTCACTTATTAAACATTCCATAAGTTTACAGGCTGCATCAGATTAAGGACTACTTACATTTGAAATCGAGTTATATGGTATTTAACTGGTGACTTAAAGAGCGCTACCCTTCATACAGAATCCGTAAGATATGCGTTAAATCGTAACTTACCGCATTCTGTCGCGTATAGTATGATTTATTTATTACGCTCAGAGAGCATTGCAGGGCTCCTTTAAAGCACAGCTTTGTTTGCCTCTTCCTTCACATTTACATAGCGTCTGCTGTCGTTGCTGTCTTGAACGCCGCGTCCCTAAAGGGGGGGGGGGGCTGAAAACGTGTAAAATGTACATGGCAGGAGCGCTGGACTATGCGACCTTTCCAACAAGAACTCTCCGGGCATCGCGACAATGCCCTGTGGAGTAGAGTTACTGAGTAGAGTAGAGTTACGGATTGTCATTGCGAACAATGAATAAATGTATGCAATTCCACACGCAATTCACCTGGATCGTATTTAGTTTCCTTACTTTACACCCTTGTGAATGTTGGACACGGCAGCGGTGTTGCAATACATCACAATACCATACAATTATATTTTCTATCAATGTTTCCTGAATACACGCTTTCATGGTTTTAGCTGTCACGAGCTGTGATCACATACTCGCCTAATAAGAACTATAGCTAATCTGTGAAAGCTTTTCATTATACTCGCCCTTTTGCATAGAAATTGGAAAGTCTCTCAGATGTTACCACCACGCATGCGCCACTGTATCTGTTCGTCACACGCTGAATGTTCAGTAATCATTAGATAATATGGCACACAAGCATAAATTCCAGGCTCGATTCACCATGTGACTGATCGAATTTGCAAGTTAATAAATGAAAAGAAAGTAAAAAAAACGAAAAAAAGAAAAAAACGCTAGTGGCATTGCCACGCGAACTTGTCTCCTACGCACACGGGATGTGGCTTTCCCGCAAAACTTTGAAGCCGAAGTTGGCGTACCTTGGAACAAGTCCTAAAGCGAGCACACACAGTAACTCTACTCTGGAGCTCCTTGATGGTTGGCACAATGTCCTCTGTAACTCCCTAGTCACCGACACATTGTCATCTTGACGGCTGTAATTACGCGTGAGCCCCGCGCAGAAAGAAACATTGCAGAAGCTGCTGCGCTTACCTTTGTATCCACTCGCAACAGCCCAGGGAGGAGACAAAATCATGGAGAGGAGGGAGAGAGAGGAGACAGAGAATTGGTAAAGTTTTCACTGTTACGAAGCACGTGAATAAGTCTTTTGTCGCGGCAGCTTGCATACGTGAGGGCATCGCGCTAGAAGCGAACAGCGCCTTCAGAAAGCATGCTTCATTTGTGGTAAAAAAGACGCAACTACTAGGCATGCAAACAGTTGTGGATAAACTGTATAAAGCGTAAAGTCAAAGTACGTTGCGGTGATTTTCTTCTATTTCTGGAATGTAAACGTCGTGCAAGCTTGTCCACGCGCACAACTGACGCAGGGCATGCGGACGCAAAGCCACGTTAAGGCACCAAAGCCTGAAGACGATAAAACGCAGGCAGCCGACCAACAAATCAACACTCTGCCATGATGCCATTCGCCGTGTGAGGCAATCACAGTTCTAATATTCTCGTAGGCTACGGACAAGGGCGCACAACAACGCCTCGAGCAGACACGTACGTCTCCCATTGTGTTCGGTGTACTATGTAGACTGCACAAGTTTTGCACGCAAGGTAACATTTAACATCGCCTAACGAATGTCGCGAGCATCACCGCCAAATATCGTCAGT